>NC_091108.1:19207800-19512950 GCF_024713975.1 Paralichthys olivaceus | reverse complement strand
GTTTGTGTTACATACTTGCAAAGACAGTGACAGTAGGAAGATGTAATAAATGATACAAAATACCATGAAACAATAATTGTTTTTCTATCTTCACACAGTATATATTGTCATATCACACAGCTCTAGGTGTGAAGCCTCTGACATGAGAACATGGATGTTTTCAGCACCATTCCACTCTTACTCACAACTGTTCAAACTAAACTTTCAGTCCTATCTATTTTCACTCTTCTTGCTGCTTGCTTTTTTTGTTGCAGAGTTTTCTATTGTCAATATAAAAGTGTATAACTACTGTGTCCATGCTTATACAGAAGCTCAGCAGCACCTGTCCTTTCACTTCCTTTGATAATGCAGTCAGTGACCATTTTGTAGTGGACATTTTAAATGTGTCCTTTGTAAGTACTTCAAACAGGCAGAAGTGTGGACCACGCAGTACTGTCATGTCTTTTGGTTTTTTAGGGTATTGTATGCTAAGTAAGTATTCTGAGGTTCTCAGGTTTAGTCAGGAACTGTATGATGGGATTCAGCAACTGAGTAGGACAATGTGTGTATGTGTGTGTTTGATTTCTTTTATGTTTCTTTGATGTTTGAATAAAACTGGGTCCCAGCCTTGAGCATCCTGGTCCCAGTGCTGCGTTCATGTGCACTTTTCCAATACGATGGCATTTATTCTCAGAACCTTTTCTCTCCCCCTCTTTTTGAAGGAAGCAGGTTTACTTCCTTTGAACTTGTTCTTTGCCTGTGCGATAGCAAAAAGTTAAGTGACACATTGGCTACTCGGCGAATGTGATTGGTAAATTGCAGTTGTGTCTTTGAGGAACGCCCTCTTCTTCTAACACTGCAGCTCTGAAATCTTTTTTTTAAAAACTGTATTGCTTCTCATAAGGTAGAAGGACACCAAAATAACAACAACCTCATCGTAACTAACACTAGGAGAGGAATTTGGGGTCAGAAGCGATTCCTTGATAGAAAGGCTGATTGTTTGAGCCACACAGCTCTTTAAATAGCCTGGTGGAAAATCTCAACAACACCTTGTCAGATGCTTTAATTACTGCTGCCACACTAAAGGTTAAAAAAGGTCGACTGGCAGAATCCCTGCTTTTTTCAACATAAACAGTGTTAATGAGATTAAGAGGATCTGTCAGACAGCTGAGAAAAAAATGGAGAAAAACCAGATTCGCACGCCACTATGAGATATACAAAGAAGTCAAGATGGCTTTTAACAAAGCCTTAAGTCTGGCAAGAGAGGATCATATTTCCATGTTTATGACAAAGAATACTAGAATAATATTTTCTATTACTGATGGACAAGCTACTTTAGACTATCAGTGAAATCGTTGGCCATAAAACAACAAGAGATAATTAACTCCCTGGACTATCACGTACTCTATCTGAATCACAAGTCTTGATTATTTACTGAGGTTTGTAGATTGTCTTTTTTGTTTTTTTTAGCCACTTATCCGCTATTTTGTGGCTCACATCCAAAGGTTGGAGTCTATCCTCAGTTTGGACCAACCCTGTTCTGTGTAACGTTAAGATAGATAGAGAATTGATCATATATTGTAGCCATACTATCAAGTATTGATATAAGTACAAGGTGTCTGGGCTATATCATGGTTATGAAATAGGAAACAGACATATATCTCAATCATAGTTGCAATGGGAAAAGGCAGATTATGCCTGTATCTTGAGTAGGTGATTGATGATACTGTATTTTTTTATTTTTATCATATCTTCTAACATTATCCAATAACACACTGCTTCTTCAAACAATACCAAGAAGACACCAGATGTCCTGTATATGACAGCATCTGTCAGGTAACCTGAGGCATCAACACACACACACACACACACACACACACACACACATTCTCAAACATGTACAATTAACAGGAAGGGATAATCCAGGCATTTACAGGATTTGATTACATCTATCCCAGTGTACAAACACACACATTAAATCATGAAAAGACACTCATACACATACATGCTGAGTGGTGGCCCACACCAGTATAGCAACCTGCTGAGAACACACATAATTTATTAGCAGGGACCTAATCACAGCCTCAAATGAGCTCCAATGGAACTCATTAAGATGGCTGATGAAGATCAGCCCAGACAATAAAACAGCTGGAGGGCAGGCAGCTCTAGTGGAAGATCCGTACACACATAGACACACACAGATAAACACATAGGCAGACAGATAACAGACAGACAGTCGGTATATTTGATGATAAACTGAACAACAGCTTGGTTATTGAGCTTTCTCTCCTTCACCCTAGCGTGTTGTTATTTGTGTTGAACATCACACAGAGCTGTGTGCGAGTGAGAGATGTGAAATGCTCTCATTTTAATATCTTTTCTTCCCACTCCCGTTTTTCATGTTTTCACAGAATTCATGTCAGGCAGTGCACAGAATGAGTTGCATTGTGTTTTGCGCTGTTGAAGTTCTGGCATTGTGTTGGCTCTCTCATCCAACAAGAGAAGTGTCAGGAAATGGCTGCTCTTTGTCTCTAAACCTCCCCAGCCTCCCACCTATTAATGTGCAATCAGAGGAAACGTGTTGACTGATATTCTCTGCAAAATTTGGTTTGATTTTCTTTAAACGGAAGCTTGACAGCAGGTATTAGACCGTTTGTATTTGAGAGAGAGAGAGACTTCGGGAACAGCAGCAGTTCTTCTTTCCGTGAATCACTTGTTTTTAGTATTTTATTTAATAAACAAATCTATTTTTCATTTTTTAAATGAGTGTATGAGCATGAATGCACATGTGTGTTTGTAATTATCAGCCAGCAGGACACTGACCATGATGTTTTCTCACTTTGCAACACAAATTTCAGCTCACACAGTGTCAGCTGGTTTCCAGCAGAGCAGCAGACTGTGAAGCCCTCCTGGCAGGGTTATTTTCCAAGTCATCTAATAAAATGATTGAAAAAATAATAATTCAAGCGTCAACTGTGAGCAATAATTTTGAACTTATTTTCCCTACAACTAACTGCACCTGGGGGCAGCAGAGCCGTATTATACCCACACCGTCCCAGCAGGGAGTCCGGCTCATCTAGCAGTTCACCACCCCTTTCCCTCCTTCCTCTCCTCCTCCACTTCCTCCAACAGCGCTGTAAATTGAGGGACGCTGTAATCAGTGGTGTGACTCCATTGGTAAGTGACGGCATCGATCGTCTGGGATTGAAGAGTCAGTCTTAATACAAGCTGGTTTCAGGAGTGGAGCAGTGTTGAGGCGCGGGACGCCGGCGGCGGCATGAGGGGGTTTTTGTAACGAGGATGGATGGACAAGGCGGACAGAGGCAAGAATGGTCTCAGCTCTCGTTTGGAAACGACCGCTTCAATAAAAGAAGTCGTGGTATAAAGACTTGTGATTTAACTGGTCAATCCTGAGCTGAGGCTAGAATTAAGGTTTGAAAGGTTTTGTACGTTTACAATGAAATTGCACTTGTAGAGCATCGTGCCCTTGAGGGAACAGACTACTTTCTCAATCCTAGGGTTATAAAATACAAGAAAAAAATCCAATGTATTGACTTGTTCGACATGAAGCTTCAGAGAAACTAAGAATTTCTAAAATGTGATTTAACTATAGATAATGAAAGAACAGAAGGGTTAATAAATAACAGCTTAAGTATCTGCAGTTCATCAGTTTAGAAGTGAACCAACAAGTCTAAGCAGTTGCTCTAATTGCTCTAAATGAACATGGTACAGTCCTCAGTCATTCAGATTTATTGGATTACACTGGATTAATTAAGAAGCGATGGAAACCAGAATCACATTAGCACCAAATCTTATTGGTTAATGGTGGCATTTAACATCAGGATCAAGCAAGTGTCCTATTTGAAATGGCCACAAGTGATTTGGACACAATGCACCAACATGCATTTACAGGAAATACTTTTAAACTGTGTTTTCAGGATTTGCTTCAGAGCCTTCCTGCGGCAGGGCGACTGCTCTGTTCTCTGCTCCAATCACAAACGAACATCTCTAAGTGCAATAGTAGTGGGTGACCCATTGAGGACGCATTGAGATCTGTCCCAGACCACATTCAGAGGTGGTCTGGGACGCATATGGCTTTTCATTGTGAACCAAAACATTTTTACACTTCTCACGGTTTCCCATATGTTGATTTAGCAGCCACATACTTCAGAGCTGTGCACAGGGCATTGATCTGCTCAGCCCTAAATCACTGTGTCATAGACAAATACATGGATATATACATAGTGGCTTACCATCACCATCAGGGCGAGCAAAGTCAACAGTGCATGACCTGTTATAGCTAAATATATACATGATTTAGATGATTTTAGATGACACCAGCGTAGAAGTGATTTGTCTCAAAAATTGAAATGTACTGCAGCAGGTTATTGTCTATGAAAGCTAGCTCAAGTTCCAGCTGTTGCATCTGTCAGGATTTCTGAAGATGTGACGATGCTCTGTTGACTAAGTCTGAGGTTTGTCAAGTGAAGATCAGATGTGTGATGTCTGACAGGTGACTGACTATTGCGAGCAGATACTAATGTCCTTGTCAAGCTGTCCCTGACTCAGCTTCCATTCTTCTGAGATCAGATATTTAGCAAGGATTGTTATTTGGGCTGGTGTTTGGCATGTAATGACCCATTCAAATGAGTCTAGAAGTGCTAAAGTATAGGATTGGTTCTCTCCGGATCCAGCAGAGGGCGATCACTGCCAGCTTGACAGTAAAGTAAATCGGTAAAACATTGTTTTGCTATGAAAATGGAAAATGCTAGTAAGCCATGCGTGGACATGAGTCGTGGATCATGTCAGATTTGTTCGAACTTAATTTTTGCAAAAACAGAAAACCTTAATTATCATACACATGCACAGGATGGAAAGTCTACTCGTAATTAGAATAAGTAATCCCACAGTCTTTTAAATGTTAAGAGGCAACAGCAGCAGATAAACAAGCCAATTACACTGATGTATCTTCTCTCTGTCAGATCTGAAGTATGTTTGAGACAGTTTAGCCTGTTCGTCAGTAAACAAATGTTACAATCATTAATAGCAGAATTGCTCTCGAAAGACTGCTGTCAAATGTAGCTTGGACTACATGAAATGAAATTGCTAATTTTCTCCACTGCTGCTGTGTTTTCTCAGAAGTGAAAATAAAGGTCAAAATTATCCCATGAAGCCCTCCAATCTACCCACAGTGCAATGATCAGTTGGAGCTGGTTTTTACATTCATTTCACACTCTCAACTATGTTTTGGCCAAATAATGTCTAAAGATATTTTGTGCTCGTGCTATAGAATGTCTAATTGTGTCAGCACACAAGCTTGTCTTCATATCTGTCTCAGCAGTGGTGTCCGCCAAGCTTCGTTCAGCCATTTCACACTCCTCAAGCCTCCCGGGGGAAGAACAAACAAAAAGAAAAACCTCCCACACGCCTGCAGTTCATGAACACAAATGCGAACCTGAGATTTTATCACAACTTTGTTGTGTGAAGCATGTTTCAGTAACACCAAGAGATAAGATGTTGATCCTGTGTCATTTCTTGTGGCCACAAAAAGAAAAAAGAAAAGCCTCCCACTCATCAATATTCATGAAAAGAACTTGTGACAAATAGATTAAATCCTGTTTATATCTCTTTCTCTTATTCCACTGCTGAACAGCCGGCTCCTTTGAAACCAGCATCCTAGACTGAAAATGACTCAGCAACATGTTGATACAAACTTTTAAGTTCTGACAACCCAAATCTACATTTTGAAGACAGAAACTTATTTCATACCTCGGATCAAACTTCTTCAGAGGAATTATACGAGTACACCAAAAACTTCAACACCCAAATAAAATGCCTGCATTCTTTGAAAGATGCCAAACCCTCGGCTTTAGATCTGAGACAAAGATTCAACCTGAAAATAGCTACCTGTCGTGCACAGCAGGCGCGCTTTAATATAAGTTTGCTAATTTGTTTGTTTCTACGAGCAAGGTGGGAGAGAGTTCAGGCTGTGGCGCGGAGCCTTTCATGCCTCAATGCCTAAATTAGAAGAGATCCATTTTATTTATAGCGCCGCAGTTAGAGATAATGTTAGATGTGCGTGTTTTGATCGGGTTTAATTAGAATGCAGACATTTGTTATAGAGGAGTGTATCAGTAAAAGTATTGGTGAGATGAGAAATGCTTCCTCATCTTGTACTGAGATAGATATAATCAGGAGCGGCTGCTGTGAAGTATTCGTGTTTTGCATTGCTGTGTTTCCTCTTTCCAATTCCATGACTGTAACTTTGTGGGGGTTTGATAGTGTTGGTCAGCTGTGTATATTTCAGCCACTGATGGGTTGTTTTTATGTGTAAATGAGAATTGTTTTTGTCCCTTAAGGGGTAAAGAAAGTGTCTTGAAATCTTTTGAAATATTCACTTTGAATAACAAAAAGGAAAGTAAGTTGTGCCGTTTTCAGACATGAACTCTGAATGTTTGCACAACAAGAGCAGGAATCTCAGTACATCGACACCTGTGTCCACCCGTAACACCAAATTCATTTCAATCTTGTCTTTCCAAGACATCTTCGTCTGTGCCCTCTACCTTTATGGCAAGTGCTGGAAACGTCATCAACACGCCCATTAGCATGCAGTCGGTTTTGCTGTTTTCTCATATGAGCTCATTCAGACATTATCATCATCAGAAAGTCCTCTGCAACATTTGTTTTCTCACATACAGTCCTTCTGATAAGTTCAGGTAATTATCTGGAGTTTAGTCCATTCACTTGATGAATATATAAAGTCAGGTTGCAATTCACACCCATGTCTTTCCAGACTCATATAGTATAGACTGTGAATACATTTGATAAAAGGCGTTTAGCACATGTTATAATAAAAAGCATATCAATGCTTGAGTCATGGCCAAAACTTTATTTTGTGAGGTCACAGACTCTGTGACCTTTCACCTTGAGTCCAAGAGAAGGTTTGCCAAATTTGAAGGAGCGGTCACGTATGTGTACATCTGCGTCCATGGCTGTCATCAGTGGAGGTGTAATTAGTCGCTTTAACAACAGACAGTGCTAGAGACTAAGTCCAAGTAAAGAAGAAAGCATTGATTCTCTCAGCTGAGCACAAGCATCAATATTAAACAGTCTATCCAGATAGATGAAATGTTCCATTAAGGTTTCCAGCATTGCACTGATTTGTCCATTTCAGTTATCGATTGAATAAAATAAAATAAAATCTGTTTAACAAGAGGAGACATATATTTATTTCTTCACGTGATTGATATTATGGACATCCACACATACTCTCTGATGTTTTCAACTCATAACCAAATAAAATAGTGATATGGTGTCATTTAACAAACCAAAACACAATTGAAGATTGAAACTAGTAATCCCATCCCAAAAGCATCTTATCTCACTCAACCTGGCCAAAAGTCTAGAAAGTTTATTTGCTTAATTATGGTTTGGCTAAAGTTGATGGAATTGAATCTCCAGTTGATTGGCAAATCACTTCCATTCGGATATTCTATGTAAACTAAGCACAGAATTATCGTTTCTATACAATTATACTGAGTAAAAACACATCATAGACTCACATTTGAGCTGAAAGAGAACATTTTCCATGCCATTATATTATATATAGATAGTGAAATGTCAGAGAAATATCAGTTTTATAGTGAGTGTTTGTCTGCATTTTTTACTCCACCATACATTTCTCCTCCAGCCCTGTTCAATAATGCAACATATCTCATACTGTTTTCACGACAGAGAAATATAACAATCAATAACACATTTAACATTTAGGTCTATTTGTATTTTATTTATAAATGGAATATTCCACATATTTAGCATTTTAATCCTATACCTACGATTCTTTGTCGCTGCAGAACACTTTTTATTCCATGCATTCTTTATCCTTGTCAAAACGTATTGCTTGTTATTCTGGCTAATGTGGCAGGTCGCGCTACCCTTAAGCAGAGATGAGGCTACAGCAGTCTGAAGAGCTCACGTCTTTCTCTTTCCTCACCCCCAGACATTTTGTTTCATTTTAAAACAAGTCTTTAGCCCGGACTGATGTTGACTCAAGTGACATCACTTGAGGACATTTGTCAAATAAAGGCAAAAAAGTCTTTAGAAAAAAAAAGACCTTCGAGCATCCTTAAATGTCCAAAATTGATGAAGTCTCCATTTGAATAATCCATATAAAAGTCACATCAGTGTGTGTGAGGCCTGGTGAATCTGAGGTGAGGTTTCTGGCTGCGGAACAGGACAGGGACACAACATATTTTTCCATGGTCAATTTTCGAAGCGAGCAGCAGTGCCCACAAGATTTGGGATTAGCAAGTCCTGCTTTCTTATGCAACATGCTAAAAGGATTTGGTGTGATGCAGCTAATTAGCAAGCTAAAAAAGTGCAAAGCAGGAACCAGCCTTGTAGTGATGCCCTCAGTTCGGGATCTATCCCACCTTAAGGAGATAAGACTGTGCAGTGGCGGCTTCACTTGCCTGCAACAAACTCATTGGCCTTGACATGCGTTGACAAAAATATATTGTGAGTCTTGCCTTGTTTCCCTCTCTCAGTGAATATTAAGCATAACCTCCAGTTTTATGATATCACGTGCTGACATTCTGATAGATAGCGTATATGGATCATTATTACTATACCGTGTTGTCTGGCTTATGGTGTCTTCACGATCAGTCTGATCTAACTGAGCACCACTCAGCCTGAACTGTACAGTAGTGTGCTGTCCACCTGAGATACAACATGTGAGCGCCAAAGAAGAGTTTCTAACAGCTGCACGAGCTAAATAACCTCAACTGAATGTGCTGCACAGCTGCTGATCATCTATTAAGCTGAGGCCACATTAAATGTAGTGCTACTTCATTAGGGCTTTGTGCCGTCACTATAAATGCACCACCGGTCTTTTTCCATCACAATCTTTATCTGTCTTTCCACCTCTCTCTCTCTCCCTCTCTCTCCCCCCTCCATACTGTAATGGAAAAAGTGATTAGTTCACTTAAACGCTATGAGAGACACCCGGAGCCTTTGGGTGAATTGTTCCGCCATAATTTCTTTGTTAATTGCTTCTCTGGGGAGGCAGGAGAGCGGAGGAAGCCCCGGGGTAACTCAGTCTGCCACACTTACACACTGGCCTGCTTTTGGGAGACACTGCCTTCCCCTTCCCCCCCTCCTCCCTCCTCTTCTCCATATTCATCTTCTTTCTCTTCTCTCTCTCTCTGCCCGTTGTCTTGTGGCTTCCTCCTCACTTTTTTTTTTTTTTTTGTTCCAGTTTTGGAAACCTGCTTTTGATTCCCTTGTCCTCTCACCCATGCATCACCTCTGTTCCACACTTCTCCCCCTCACCTCCCCTCCTGTCAAATGCCCCCCTCTCTCATTTCTGCACTCTGTGACATTTCACCTCCTCCCCTGTCCTGCTCCCTCTCTTTTCACGCTCTTTTCCCACCCCCGTTCCTACTTTGTTATTCCACCGGTCTTTCACACTGTAGTTCTTCATCCCAACTTGACAGCAAAATGTACATTAAAGCACAGCCACAGCCTCGCATTGCTGATTTATGCTACTTGACAGATAAGGTATCTTAAGGCACACAAGACAGGGGGTTGTGAGGGGAATGAAACGCCGCGAGGTGGCATGCTTCATTTCTTTCTTTGCCCTGCGGTGAATTATGCACCTTGTTGCCCAGACCGAGGGAATGTGGAAGTTTGATACCTGCGGAAGCAGTGCTTTACCTGATCTCACTTTGATATGTCTACTCAAACATTTATGGTTCTTTTCAAGGTGGAATGCTCATTTCTATACATTGGATAGAGCCAGCTCCACGCTGGATGATAATTGGACAGATTTTAGTTTTGATTAGCTCTGCTGACAGTTGTTGGGGGGGTTCCTTTTTTAGAGGCCTTGATTATTAGCCAAAATAATCCTGTGGCATGCAGGGTTTGCAGACAATATCGTAAGGTTACTGCCTGAATCGGAGTCTGCCCCATTTGAAATGTTGTTGAAACATCACCAACCAGAGGACAGAGAACCGTGACATTAATATGTAACAGCATCTCTGGGCTCTGGAAGGTCAGAGGATGTGTAGAAATGACTTCATATCTAATGACCTGAGGTGTCATGTCGACTCCACCAGTGTACAAATAACAATAACATTAGCTTGCTGCCACAGCTTGTGCTTGCCACATTTGAGAATAGCAATTAAACTTTATTTTCAACTCCAGCAATCTCCAGCTCATGCTGTAAAATGTACTACAAGCCGCTGATTCCCTCTTCTCAGTCACTACCTCATCCAGAGTTATTTTTTGTTTTCTTGTATTTCAGTTTTTTGTGCAAAACATGGCACACACAAGCGCACTGCAGGAGATAACTGCAGTCTGCCTCCATGTTTGTTTTGCTCTGAAGTCACGTTTGATCAGTTTCTGAGACACTCAAAGACGCAGTGAAGTGTGTTTTCGCTGACAATCACATAAGTCACTTTGTTTGAGTCCTGCATCATGTCAGGTACCTGTGGGTAAAGTTGTGTAATGGGTAAATATATATATTTATATAAATTCACACAGGCGGGCAGCGGGTGAGAACCACAGTATGTTTAAGCTTCATCAGGCACCATGTCTCAGTTTCATATATGTATAAATTTGAATTTGAGATCTGATTCATTCTTTTTTTAAGTGGTAGAAAGAAGTAAGAAGTATAATTATTTCCTGAGCTTTTCTTTCTTTCCAGCTCAAGAATTAAGACTAACAAAGACAGTTTAGCTTGCTTGCCGGCAATAATATATTGCATACTTGAACTATCAGTTGAAGTTGTATTATATTCACAGACCATTATCGACACCTCTCACCCATACTTGCTCTAATAACACAAATCATTCCGTGGTTTAAATGATCAGCAAGAACTTTTCAAGAGTCACTTTCCAGCCACCGAAATCAAGGAAGATCACAGTCTGCATCCCATTGCTCACTGATGGTTTTTTTGGTTTATCTAAGTCTCCCATTCAAACCCACTAATCGTTACACAGTAAGAGGCTGGAGTTTAAATTGGAACCTGCTAAAATGACCTTCCCTTTAGAAATAGTGCTGCACCTTCAAGTGAAGCAATTACCGTCCAATTGCTTTGTCCAGCGGTAGAAGATGGAGGGAGTAATGGTGAGCTCCCACCTGCGAATAGGTGTGAATAGAGGGGCTGTTGAAACACAGCACGACTGCTCAGTCACACTTCTCTGGGTGGATGAAAGGTTACGACGGAATTATATTTAAAAAAATCCTGTGTATCCTGTCCTCTTAAAATCTGTTGAGCATTTAGTACATAAGTGGGTGGCACTAGGATCCTTTTTGACACCATGAGGCGTTAGTCAATTTTCACACTTCAAAAGGTCTGGAACGAAAAGCGTGAACCGCAGGGGTTGTGGGAGACGGGCTAACTCCCACTGACGGAAATGCCCTGGAATAAGTTGTCAGAACTGTTAGCTCTGGCATTTGCAAAGGAGCCATGAATGCTACATGACATGGTTGCTGTGGTAATAACCTTCCCTGGGCTCATCTATCCAAAAGAAAATTCTAATACGTTCAAATCAGGGACCTTTAATTATGCAGTTATGTACACAGCAAATATGTGACCTTTGCCGAGTGTAAGTGTTGTTTAGTTAGATGGCTGTGACCTTTACTGGTTATGGAGAAAGAGGGCGTGCATTTATGAGAGCAGAGATTAATGCTGGGCTTTTATTAAAAAAAGATTTTCAAAAATATGTCAACATTTTTTTTTAAATAATTAGCTTTGCCTCTGTGCACATGGAGAACAGTGATTCATAAAACAACCAACGGAGAACTACGTATAGCAACTAAAACTGTGTGTGTGTGTGGCATTAACAGTAACATTAAAAGTTCAACAAGCACAAAGGACTACTAATGTAATTACCCAGCATTCAATATTCTTTTTCTTTTGTTCTAAAACATTAAATATAAAAGGAACCTTCAATTTTGACCATTGTTTTCTTATCTAAATATACTGTAGTATCATACCCAACAAGTCCTTTTCTCTTATGTGTGATTTAAAAGAGAAAACAAAGTGAAAGGTAGAATAAAAAATGGTTGGTAACAACTCTAAAGTTAAGATAAGTGGTTGATTATTCTACAGTTGTTTTTGTTTTACAAATGTTATATTTAACATGATTCCTTGTCCGAGAAACAAATAGGCTTGAATTGACACATCACTAATCATCACAAACACTTCACTTCAAAGTGTTGCGGATATGCATGACTCAATAATATGTAAAATAACATATGACCAAGCTATCAGGTGTAAGTTATAGGTTTCACTCATTCTCTACATATCACGTTGTGGGTCCATCAAATGTTGAATATAATCTCAGAAAGACCAGTGTTGACGTTGGCCTTTATTCAAAAGAAATTGCTAACAAACTAGTTTGATCTGGAAGTGAATGTTTGAAAGTATAACGACTGGCTGTGTGTGTGTGTTTTGATGTCAATTGCTACACCTACAGTTTGGAAATATTGAGTTTACACTATGAAGAAAGAAAAACTGAAAAATATCTATTTGAAGAAAGTGTTACAAGTGAATCTTTGCTATATTTGTTTAAAAGATGTGTTAGATTGAGTTTTAAAATAGCTGCAGATACATTATGACTACTGGATTAACTTTAAACTAAAGTAACTTGGATAATCTAGCTAAAATGTTGTTTTTCTTGCTTCCCTGGAGGCTATTTTACTCTGTTGAAGAGTTAGAGAGTATCTTTAGAATATTATCATACTGTAAATAATGGAAGTGATGGAAAAAAAAAACCGATGCAAGTTGACTAGCCTGGAATCATTCACCTGGTGGATTTTTCTCAATAAATATATATTATCAGCACTGGCTTTAAAGGCTGACCTCTTCAAACAAAATGTCCCCCTCCATCTACTTTAATTCCTTTTACTGATGATGGAAGGATAAAGCATGGTGAGAAAAGACCTGTGGAGTGAATCACAGCCAAGACCTGCTTAGTGCAGCGGTGCCTCATGAGCAATCGTGCCACAACTAATGGAATAATACTTAAATAATTGTACAGAGGGAAACAGTTCAAATATTCTCAACATGAAGTTATCGCTCTTTATCAGCCATTCAAGAAAACAGCTGGTACCCCTCTCCTGTCTCGAGTCACCCTGTAAGAGCTGCAGCTCTGCGGCTGACCGCTCCGTGGTGGTTGCTGCCCTCCCTGCATGACCCAAATAACAAAGCTTTTATAACCCTCCTGGTTAACCTTTGAGGCTGATGATCTCTCATACACCCAGGAGCTTATCTCTGAGCCCCAGAGGTACTGTCAGTTCCACACTGCCGCCGAGATATCATTACTGTGGGCGCAAGCTATAACCATCTATAAATGGTGTACTTAGCTCAGTCACTCAGGGGTTTCAGTTTATAGCAGAGTTGAATCAACACCTTGGGTTTATTTAAAATCCTATTTGCCACTTTAAAATATGACACCCACAGCAAACATCAAAACAGCCAGCAAAAATCTGTATGAATGAATGATGTGACCTTCTCTGAATGAGACTTATTATTAAATTCCTATGCTAAATTCAGTGTGTGCAGTCTAATTAGAATTATCTCTTGTTAGCATACGATTGAGAACAATATCAGCTCAGGCTACAGTAAAGTCCTTTTCAGACATGACCTGAGGAGAAACTCCAGAAACTTGGGTCCGGAGTTTCTCCACAGTTTGCCTTACACACATGCACAAAGCAACAGGAGGTTCACTGTTAAGACGCAGCATCAACACTGCTGTCAACTCTTTTAAAATCTTTTCTGTTTTGTCTTCTACACATCTATGGCTCTGGTTTCTTTTTTTTTTTTGTGTGTGTCTGTAGCATGTCAGAAGTGTCACAAACCCTCAGGCATATAGTGGGGATCTCATTGTGTGTTCTTACATCAGCTTCTCAGGACTTTCTGTGGACTTTATACTCGGGGGGCCAGGCAGAGAAAGTCCAAAGAAACTTCGGAGGCTCTCCCTCAGACATTTCCTTTCACACATATACATCGTCCGGAGAAACTCCAGAGGCTCTCCAGTTCATGTCTGAAAGCACCCTTAGGGAAAATAGCAGCAGTATGAAATAATTTGTTTTAAAGAATCCCTCAAATTAACTAATCTTAATTTATCCCTAGTTACTCAAACTCCAGCAGTAACTTGCACAAAGGATTTGGTCGCATAATTTCATGAGTTTCAGATCACACATTGGCTGTTGTATAATAATATAATGGCTGTTAGGGTAGTTTTCTATGGTGTTTTTCACTTACTTCAGCTGTATTAAAAATGCCCTGTGGAGTTCTCTACAAAAGTGTTTTGACATACAGTGTTTTTCACTAAAACTCATTGTGCGTGTCCTTGAGCTCTAGCAAATAAAATGTATTTATTTATATAGCAATTCTTAAAAACAGAGTTGACAAAGTGCCTTGACAACAAAGCAAGATAAGTTAATTAAAACTTGAACAAGTAAAAGCAGTAAAATGACAATAAAAATAAGTGAACAGGTAAAGTAAAAGGTGAAAAGAAAACGATAAAATCAGTGTCACATAAAAGCAAGTCTATAAAAGTGGGTATTAAGAAGTGATTTAAAAGAAGTCACTGACTCTGCCAGCCTTATCTCCTCAGTTCGGCCGTTCCAAAGCCGAGGGGCCTTGATGGCAAATACACGGTCACCTTTCTTTTTCCACCTCGACTTTGGAACAGCAAGCAGGGCTCTACTCTAGGATCTAATGCTGCCTGCAGGCTCATAGGGGGTCAGTAATTCTGTGGTTTAGCTCATGGCCAGACCCTGGAGTGCTTTAAAAGTGATCAGTAAAATCTTAAAATCAATTCTAAAACAGACAGGGAGCCAGTGGAGAGAAGCAAGGATCGGGGTGATATGAGTGTGATGTGTGTTGACCAGCGAGAATCCAAGCTGCAGTGTTCTGAAGCAGTTGGAGGTAGGAGAGTGACGTTTGGCTGATGCCAGAGAGGAGGGAGCTACAGTCCAGTCTAGAGAAGACTAGTGTGTGAATTACCTTTTGCAAGTCTGGGTGTGAAAGTATGGGTTTGATTTTGGAGATAGTTCTGATTTGTAGGAAGCAGGACTGGACTACTTTTTCTAATTTGTGGTTTGAAAGTGACTGGTCAAACAGATCTCCTAGGTTTCTGGCAACATGCTTCACATTAATTGACCAAGGCTGCGCTCAATCTGAGTGATGGGGTTAGGTGGCTTGAATAAAATTATTTCTGACTTTGAGTTGTTGAGTTGCAAATAGTTTTGTGCCATCCAACTGTTGGTATCATTTAGACAGTCTAGCACAGCAGCCATGCTAGGCCTGTATCTGTTGGCACAGTGCAGCGTATCTTGGCGCGTCACCTCCACTTGTTGATCAGCAGAATAGTGTGAAGTCACTAGAGTGTCACCTGTATTCATGTGTGACCGTGCATGAGATAGCCAACAGATAGTCAACAGCTCAATACAGTATTTTAGACCTCAGTGACAGAAAGTACTGTACATACTGTAAATATACTAATAGGACAATCACCCTGGCTTCTATGTTTGACCTTTGGGGAAACAGGAAAGGGTGTGTTTGTTTTCTTGTGCGCGGGTCTATTAACCAGAATGTCGGTGGTTCGATCTCCAGCCCCAGCGTCCTGACGGCTGTGCTTGCTAGTGTGTGAGCGATGTATGCTGAACATAGATGCACTGTATGAATGTGGGTGTAAGTGTTGAAGTATGGCAAATCTATTGTAAAGAGCTATGAGTGGTCATCAAGAGAAGAAAAGCAGCATATAAATACAGAGCGTTTATCATTTATCTGCACATTTGATGCTAGTTCTCTTCATGAAGCTTTTTTGAGTTGGGACAAGTAGTTAGAGGCTCGACGTGTAAGTAGACTGTGTGAAGTCGAGGCTTCAACTGTCACACAGAAAAACCCCATTTACACATGAGGGTTTGCAGTGAATGTGTCTGCAGTCTGGATCACTAGCACGCAATGCTGTGACTCAGACTGGTCAGAAAGCAACTGTTAAACAACCCAGAATTCATTTCATCAAACCCGACATGTCTGACAGCAAGAGATGTCAGCACCTTGTCATGTGCAGCTACTGGTATCTGAAGTTTACCTTTCATCTGAAGTCCTTCAAAGATACACACACACACACACATACAGGTACATACATGCATACAGAAGGATGTTGGCACCGCAGATACACACACAGATCATTTGCACAGAGAGGATTGTCTTTCTCTTTCTTACTCTTACACCTACTCCCCCGCACACGTCCACAGAAATCCATTTCTCATCCTCAAATATACTCATAGACACACACACACACACACATATATGTTCAGTCCCGTGGGGACTGTGGAGAAGAACCGTGAGGGGAGTTTCAGTGAGTGATGGTGACAGGATGGACAGGACAGATAGATGACGGGCAGGAGAAGTAGATGAAACCCGAAAATGGATTTCAAAAGTTCAAGCATATACACCACGCACAGGTTTCTGCCCGATCTGTGTTTGTGTGTGTGTCTGTGTGTGTGCGCGCGTGCATGCTGTTTTTTGACTCGGATCTCTACTGTCTATCTACCCTGACAATGGGAGGCGAAGTCCTGGGGTGATAAGACAGTGTAGTGAAAGAAAGCATAGTATTTGTCGGTCTATCCACACACACACAAAACATGTACATGCACTCACACCGTATAGTGTTCAGGTGCAAAAATATTTTTAGACATATGCACAGGATTGCTGGGTTTGTTTCTCTGAATCTTTTTTCCTTTGTCTGTCTCAAACTCTCTAACACACAAACACACACACACACACAACCAGGCATATAGGCCTAGTGTTTAATTTATACTGTATATGCACATACTGCATGGGCAGGATTGCTTTGTTTGTTTCTCCAACTCTGTTCGTTCCCTTCCTACCTTGTTTCTTTACCTCAAACATACACACACACACACACACACACAGGCTGCAGGGCTATCTCCAACAGGGCTCTGAAGAGTGTCTGTCAACCAGCTACCCCCTCTCCTTTCACACTGAACCAAAATGACAGCCCCCTCATTACTAGTATGGGAAGTGTGCATGTGTGTGGGGCGCCTTAGCTTGACGACACGCTCCACTCACACGTATATATGTATGTGCGCGCACCATATTGTCAGCATGTGTGTGAGCAGGTGTGTGTAGTCGTTACCATGCCAGCGTCCATCTGCTGTGCCTTGACAAAGTGGAAAGTTTCTGCGCAACTCCTCCACATGTATTATAGATCTCTTGCTTTGTGGCTTTCATGTCTGCAAGTGAGAGAGAGAGAGAGAGAGAGAGAGAGAGAGAGAGAGAGAGAGAGAGAGAGAGAGGGGTAAAATTATGGTTGAGAAAAGTAAATAACACAGTGAGAAGAGAAGGATTGTGAAAGGATGCAGAGGAGATGGAAAGGAAAACAAAGAAGTGAAAAGAAGGTATGGTTCTCTGAAAGAAAAAGGAATGAAAGTGAGTCAAGCTAATGACAGAGAGACATAAGCAAAAAGATAATAGTTTGACAAAATGTGAAGAGAATGAGTGGATTAAATAGTAAACTTGTAAGAGTTGGCCAGAAAAATGTGCTGCAGAGAGTGAACTGACCATTTCATGGACTTTTGGAACAACACACTTTGCAAGGGGTCTTGGCTCTTTTGGAAAATGGAAGAAAATGGACAGACAACAGATACTGGAGAGATCATGCCCCTCAGAAATGTATATTAATTCATACCAGCTGGACATTGTGGGTCCCAGCCCTCACCAGAGGAAGACTTTCTATAATTGTACTACTTCAAGTCAAGACAGATGTATTTATGCAGCTGGATCCGTCCCCTGACCCAGATCCGCACCCTGACCCATTCCACATCCTTTCATAAATTTTGCAGAAATCTGTTTGGTTGTTTTTCTGTACTCTTGCTTACAAACAACATACAAACAGGAGTTAAAACATAGCTTCATTGGCAGAGTTAAAATGTTTAATGTAGCCTAGCTGCAGTAACCGAACAGGAGCGTCTGAGGCTGGAGCTGACTCTTGTCCAAGAGTCGTAAAACCTTCAGTAAAACCAGATCAGTAGCCAGTCTTTGCTCTCTCATCGTGTCCTCCCCCCTCTCGCACCATGTCCACACCAACTATGTAAGCTAGAAGTACATCTATTTGTAATGAACCACATGTGTTCCCCCATCTGCACTGACAGCTGCAGCGCATTTCAGAAATATGCAGAAGATTTATGCAAAACGCACATCAAGTTTTCTCAGCCGCTTGCTGTTGTGCCAGTGTTTGGATTCCCTATAATATTGTTTGGGCCGACTATTAGATCTTACGCTTCCTTCTTGTAGCTATAGCACTGCATCGCTATATTGAATATGACAGCTGCTCGTAGCAAGATGGATGGAATCTAGATATTTCACTGCTGCAACCACCTGCTACCTGACCACGTACCATATATACACATCAACTGTGCTGTAATGTTGTACAGGCCGAGACAGAAATGATGAGCTTTTCGTGCAGCTTGCTTATTACCAAGAGGAGCTTTTGTTTTGCCACTGTGCATTTATTGGTTCACTGGTTGGTTGGTTGGTTTACCAGTAGGATTATACAAAAAAAACTAGTTGGGAGGATGGGACATGGGCCTTGAAAGATTAAATTAAATCGGTTACATTTTTCATTTGTCTGCACAAAGGGGTGTATCCTGTAAATGTATTTGACCACTCTTTTTAACATTGGTTTTGATTGAACATTTTCATCTCTTTCCCAGAGTAAAATGCTGGGATCTTGATAAAAGAAAATGAAAACATATTCATGGGATTGATTTCTATAAGTGTGTGCAATTTGGTGCAGCCTGATTGGATTTTAAGGGGCCTTGGTGGAGGGATACGCTCCACTGAGTGCCATTTGGAATTGATATTAGATGTGTTAATGCAACACAGTGTTAGCATGTGAGACAGACGGGAGATTTGCACAGCTCCTGTGGTACGCTGTGTTTAAAGGTTTGGAAAAAAATTCCTTCTGTGATTTGAAATATCCCTGTGGAGCATGGCTCTTTTAAAGCAGCATTTTGTGGCGTTGGGTAAATGCATTTTATTTTTTAAAGAGGAAAAGATGGAGTTCAGAGGCTTTGAGTCTTTTCTGAAAAAAGAGGAAAGAAATGGCCTGTACAGCAGAAATACTTCAACCTGCAATGCAAATAACTTTCAAATAATTCTTCCGAGCAGTTTATTTGATTGACCTGATCACATTCAAACAACAAAGGTGAAATCACTACTGAGATGCGTGTTCTCTGGTAATTACTATGGAAACTACAGGCTTGATTTAATTGCAACATTTAACCTGATTCTCACACATTACTGCTTGACAGTTAATTCAAAGAAACCTTTTTTAAAGAATTTTCTATTTAATAGGCACATAGGTAATTCAGGGAAAACAAACAATTTTCTCACTCACTCCTGGACCTCAGTGCTTTTATAACAAACACAGGAGGAGTCCCGTGGCTAATACCTTTATGAATAAAATAAAGTGCATTGGAACAAATGCCTGTGGAACCTTTAATTTAGAAATCTACATTCATTTTTTCACTGTTGTTAGATCCAGTGAATTAGTGTTTCAAGACTGCACCAGTGTAAATGACTTGTTAGGTTGGACGTCATGACAGACAGTTTCTTGGGTTGTCAGCGAGCAGTGGGTCAGTGGCCAATTTCCTGACACAGAGCAGCTTAATACGGACAAGGCATCATCTCTCTGCTGCTCTCTGCTCGCTCTCTATCCGCTCCTCCATCACCCACATCAGTCTATTTCCTCTCATTTGTCCTGGCTCTCCTCCTCTCTCCATCGTGGCACATCTAAATGGCTCGCATCTCCCTCTCTCTCGCTCTCCCATCACCTCTCTCCTTTACAATTTCTCGCCCTCCGCCTTCGTTCCATCCATCTCTCCTTGGTAATGCATCTAAACTGACTCTCCCTCTCTCATTTGCCCCCACCCCAACCACTCTTTCTCTCTCTCCCTCTATCTGTCTCTCTCTCTCCTATCCATCTGTCCTGACCACTATGTCTAAAATGTGCAGGTCGGGGTGCCGTGCCAAGCCGAGAGCACAGATTTGGATAACCGCTGTCTGGAGATATGTCTGAGATAACAGCTATAGTCACTCACTCCAGGCCTGGCTGCCAACCATGTGTGTGTAAATGTGTGTGTGGGTGTGTGTGGGTGTGTGTGGGTGTGTGTGTGTGTGTGCTCAAGATAACCCTAGAGCCTCTTGCTCCTGTGCCAGCCTACAGTTGTTTACAGCTGATAGTGACAGCAAGGAAATTTCACGCATCACAAAAGTGGACACCTTGAAAAATAGATATAGTGCAGAGGGGAAAACATGGAATTTGATAAAAGTTTGACAGCTAGTCCTGGGAAATATATAGAATAAACACAGATGTCGGTGTATGATGAAATATGACGACATGTAGACGCAACAGAAAACAACCATTGTTGAGTTTCATCCTGTTTTGCCAGCAGGGCAGCTTTTGTAAGTTGAGGCACAGACTTTCGTCGGGTTCAGCAGCTCTTCACAGGGATGTTAGCCCCGTGTATATTCAGGTGCTCCCCACTTCTCCAGCCAGCCCGGCTTTTAGTGCGTCTTTTTTGGAGTCACCTCTTTTCCATCTCATCTCGCGCAGAAACTCTCGGATTCGTGTCTTGTGACTGGATGGGCCACAGAAATAAGCTGATTTGACTGTCATGTTCATGGAACCCACTCATGGGCTCACCCGGCCATGCGGACGGAAGCAAGGAAAGCTTTTAAGAGGAAATTCAACCGAGTCACCACAGGTTTTCTCAAGAGGCCACTTCGACAGCTATTAGTGGTATGATGGATTCTGGTTTTCTTCAAGTACACAGGTGAATATCAAGACAGGGGTTGCAGAGCGTGCATGCATAGTTAACCTCCCATTAATGCCAAATTCTCCTCATGAAATTCACACATGGCAGCAGTGAAAAACAGACTTCTCCCTCCACCAAGGAGCTTATGTTTTCAATCCTTTTGTTGGTTGGATTGTTTGTGGGTTCGTAAGCAAGATGACATAAGAGCTACAAAAGTTTGTGAATGGATGTGGTATGGATCACATTGAATTTTATGTAATTCATGGATCTTGAAATACAAAGTGTCATTGCAGGTATTTCAGTTTTAGCCCTTGGTTTCCCTGGCAAGTTCATCTGTTGTATGCTTTGCCCTGCGAGGTATTTGCTCACATTGGTGATTTTGAGGGCATAAGAATCAGTTATTAAAACATGATTATAGTTCGCTTTATGACTTACCTAACCCTAACCCAAGACCTGATCATACTCTTTCTTTCATGTGCGAATTTGTGTGTGAAATGCAGTTTAGCTGCTTCATTTAGCTGGCACATAAAGATTAACAGAATCATAAATATCATTTTTCATGAAGGGCCAAAAAGTGGAGATACCATTGGCACCATCATCCTCAGTGTAGTTTTTTTGACTCCGTATATTTATGTCCTTCAAGAAACAGAATAAATTCAACAGAATTTGTTTCTTTGCTGCTGTTATTTCTACATTTCTGCTTGGTTTGCTTGTGTCACCCATGTGGAAGTGTTTCTAAAACTGTGACCGGTCTGTCCAATTTGTGCCCTACTCTTGTCAAAACCGGCTGGGTTACAGTTCGGTGTCTTGCTGCGGGAGGGAGGCTATTTGGAAAAACTTTTACTATACTGGGAACCGCAGGTTTCAGTGAAAATCAGAACGGGCGAAAGATGAGCTTTGCATAATTCAAATGATTTCAGTGCGGCGAGTCGATTACGTTGTTTGAACGGAGATGTAAGTGAAAATGAATCAGTGAGCTGAGTTAATCTCTTGGCACTACACACTGAAGTACTGTATTGATAAGAGACAAAGAGCTAAGAGCGTTCAGTGGCAGGACTGATTAAAGCATTAGAATAAGGCTGTTGACCCTATGATCACTTAGAATGATTCATCATCATTATCAACCATGGCTGTCTCACCGATCACGATATTGTCCACTCGAAAGTGGAAAGTTTACTAAAAAATGTTATACCCTTTATAGTGCACTCATTGTTTCCCATAATGCACTAACTGAGCAATATATACCATCATGCATTGTGCTTGCGGTGACGAGAGGAGCGAGGGCAGCAGCAACAGCCTGACCTGTCATACAAATGTAAATATTTAAGTGTAAATTTGAATTTATTGCAGGATTTTCCTAAATTTGTGGCTCCTTTTTTCAAAAATGCTTCTCCCTGTGAAGTTGTGTTACTGTATCTCAACTGTTCCAACAATAAGCATGGGTTTTGGTTTGAGGCTGTGCTTTTATATCACCATGCACATTTCTTGCCCTGGATTATTACTTCAGATTGAAGCGATGCAGCCCAAAGCTGTGAGAAAAGTGTGCTGCAACTGCTGCTTTCTTCAGTCTCACTTCTCCCTCCACACGTCCGAACGGCTGTTTCTTTTCTTCTCTCACTTAAATCACAGCTATCAGAGAGTCTGATATTTTCATTTCCTGTCATACATATTCAGCAATACACTGGAATGGAACGTCTACTCAGAATCACCCCTACAGTTTTACAATCATCGCTGAAAACATCCTTTACAACAGAGATGTCAAACTTAAGGTACTCGGGTCGCTTCCAGCCCGTGGTACAATTATATCCGGCCCGTGATAAAATATCATATGTCTATCCTAACTGGCGCGCCCGTGCAAAATGCCCGGCTAGACGCACACGGAGCGAGCCCTCCTCTCCACTCGCCAAGTGGCAGCAAGGCGGCGTCCACGGGCTCCACAGGCCAAGCTGCGGTGCGCAAAGCCTGACTAGACGCACACGAGCGAGTGAGCCCTACTCTCCACTCACCGAGTGGGAGCCAGTTGGCTCCATAGGCCGAGCCACAGTGCGCTCCAGAGATCCCAGTACCTGCCCTGTCAAGTTCCCCGTGTCTCTCAGGCTTATTTTTCTCTCTTTTTCCTCCCGTCTTTCTCTCTCCATCTCGCTCTGGCCAGAGAGCCAGTCAGAGTGCAGAAGCTCCACTCGCCGAGCCACGGTGCGCAATGCCAGGCTAGACGCACACGGAACGAGAGCCCCTCCTCACCTGCCGAGTATTTGGTGTCAGTAAATCATTTTCCCTGTGTTCCAGAGATCCCAGTGACTGTGTGCTGCTGTCTGTGCACCGTCAAGTTCCCCCACACGTTTTTCTCTGCGATGAAGATGAACAAAAACCAGACGACCAAGAGTCGTCTCACTGATGCACACCTTCACTCCATCTTGAGGGTTTCCACAGCACAGAACTTGACCACAAACATTAATGAACTGACAGCCAAGAAAAGATGTACATAAAAGAAGAACGTAGCCGACCTAGCTATGTTTTCGTTTTGCACTTTATCCAATATCCTGTCTATCCTGTTTTAAAAATATTGACCCTGTTTGGCCCAGTTTTAAATTTGGCCCTCTCTGTGATTGAGTTTGACACCATTGCTTTACAACGTAGACATGCCTACTCCTGTCAGTTGAATCACCTCAAACACAGTAAAGTTGAAACAAAGGTCAAACTATATCTGACCCATCCCACATCTCGCCGTCTGTAACAGCCACTGCACTCAGGATCACATAGGAGTGAGTCTGCCAACCCTGCCATGAAAATCTACAAGGGAAGAAGTGATGTCCCTGAAGCCAAAGAGTCAAACATTGATTACACAAGAGACAATTTTACTTACTTTTTATAATTTCTCTACTCGATTGTATGAAGTTCTGTTCACCGAGATTGTTCCCCTTGTTCCAATGATGTCATGGAACGATAGAACATGACCTTCAAGATAATGTATATGCCAATAAAAAACAGATATGGGAACACTGAGTGCAACATGTAGGTGGATAAACATTGATAGACTCTTGGCGTCAGTGAGCTGTCTGCAAACTGAAAGGAATGAACAAAATCATTTTATTTGCCAAAAATCTGAAAGATGAATCACTTTAGCTACTAGATAAATATCATTAAATAACACATTTTCAAATTTGCATTTAATTATGCAGAAAGTGAGAGGTTCAGTGTTTTTTTTTTTACTTGAGTGTCAGGCAGACTGCACATAAATCTCTATTGAAATTGTGTGATGAAGAATGTTTTTATATTTGTATATTTAAAAGCAGTGATTTGACACCCTAATATTTAACACCATCCCTCTGTGATAGCTGCTATTGACGCAGATGCAGAAATGAAGGCTGAATATATTCACAAATGAAATGGACTCTGCCAAAAGGAAACAATTAAAGCTTGTCTGACATGGAAGTATTTTCATAATCAGACATAAATGAGCTTTTTTGGTCATATTTAGGTGAAATTTCACAATTTTTCCCAAAGTGCAGGATTAAATCACCCTACATACGGACCCGAAACATACTTCCATTATTATCAGCGGCATCAATGGTTTCCAAAAATATGATGTGGACAAGCAGTTGAAAAATGACCTGTATCTCCTTTATCTCTCTCAGATGTGGTCTGACTTTTTTATTGTAGCGTAATGACATGAAGTACTACTTTACAGATAGTTTCCAGAGAGGGACTCAACCACTTCTCGCGTATCAGCCAATATATAAAGCACCAATAATTTACCCTATGTAAAATAAGACTTTGCTTGTTACTGAAAATGTAATGTGTGTAGTGTGTTGTGTGAGGCATGCCGAGGCCGCACTCATCTGTAATCAACTGAAATGGACACTGAGGACAAAGCTTTCCATTTTATTTCTTATTTTATTGTTCATTATTGTATGCTCCTATGTTAAAATGCAATTGAAACTTGGTGAATGAAGAGAAAAGCTTTTCTGATGTCATCAGAAGCCTTAAAAGACAATTTACACCTCAGTGTTTACGGTTAGCTTGACAAATAAAGTATAAAAATTCCCAATAATAAAAAATAAAATAAAAAAGCTGTGATGGGTATTGTGGTTGGGACAATCTTTCCACTGCAGCTCAGCAAGTAAACACTCAAAAAACAGAGATCATTTTATTCAGACAAATAAATGTTTTTATCCTGAAAGGTATTTTAACACAGAAAAGGAACTGTGGGCTTTGTTGTAAAATTCTGAGGGAATGACTAAAGCAATCATGAGTATATCTTTTAAAGCAGCAATTAAGTTAAAGTTAGACTTTAGACTTTCTTTTAGAAACTCAGAAAAAACATGAATTTATACTGACACAGTATCCATTCTAAATCTGCCTGTTTGGAATGGGCTGCTCTCTTCTCTTGAATTATTCCAGTTCTAGAATATGCTGTCACTTTGTATTGTTTGTTTGCTGTACGTTGTGTGTTTGTAAGTTTTTATTAACAGTCTATGGAGTGAATAATAATAACAATAATAAAACCATTAGTATTTGTAGAGCACCTTTCATACAATAAATTCAGCTCAAGTGCTTTACATACATTATAGATGAAAATAGAAAGTAAGAAAAGAACTGATTTTAAGAAAATAAAACATGTAAAATGACATTAAAAAGAAAAATAAGTTGTTTATACAGTTTTTATTAATATTGAACGTATCTTGTGTCCAAATAGCACCAAATTAGCACTGCCCCCCCCCCCCCCCCCAGCCATTAACAAGAGACATGCCAAGTGTGAACCCGATGAGTCGATCTGCTTGCAGGATACTTGTTCCACATGCAGACAGACCAACAGATGTTTGTGGACTCAAGTAGGAATATACACTTGATTAGCTCAGACTCTATACAGCTATACAACCACACTGATGCACAGATGTGCTTGTGTTTGTATGGTGATGTAATCTGACTGTTCTAACATGGCTGCCAGGCCCTCTGCATATTAACTACTGCATCTGTACATTATCGTTGACAAATTAGTTGTACAACAGTGAGCACACGGCGATACGCTCATGGTTGATGTGTGTGTGCGTGTGTGTGTGTGTGTGTGTGTGTGTGTGTGTGTGTGTGCGTGTGTGTGTGCGTGCGTGTGCGTGCTCTGTTTTGCATTCGTGTGCCGAGCCCTCCAGCAGTGTTTGCTCGCGAAATATTTGAGAGGCGCTGTCGGAGCTTCGGCAACGTGTTTGCTCCTTGTTACAGTCACTGTACACCGTGTTTGACAAAGAGCTGGGACACAGAGGAATCAGTCGACTGTTTACTGTGACACAAAGTCAAAAACTGCAGTGGGATCCTCACCCCTGAAACAAAAAATCTATCACCGTGGAGGAGAAACAGACAAAAGGTCTCATCCGACAAGAGCCGACAGTTATCCAGGCACAGTCCAATGGCAGAGAATCCTTTTTAAAGGGCACTTCCACAGTCTTTAAGCCCAGATAAGTTTTTAGGACATGATGGTTTGTCTTTTGTTGTAAATCACTGTGGATGAGTCAGATGCTTCAGAAAATACCTTGAATAAGTCACCAGGTGCTTCAGTAGGACTCTGGATTTAATGGAGGATTGACTGTTAGTCACAGTTTCACAGTTCCAACATGTGACGCCGTGGGCTCATAAACAAGTGGAGGTGTTGGCACAGTTTGGAGCAGTGTGTGCTTTTCTTAACACAATTAGTGAGAAAGAAGCTGGAAGTTTCTTAGAGAAAGGGGGTACACTCCTTTTAGACCTGTCGGGAACTGTAGCTGTCTTTTTCTTTTGCAAAAACCATGTTGAGATTCATTCAGTGTCTAATTTGCCAGACATGGGATCAAACCTAAAGCAACTGCATATTACAGAACAATAGTGTGTTATATTTCAGATGATATCTGCATAATGGAGAATTGAACAGCAGTTGTACGTCTGCAGGATCGGAACTCTATGAAATGATTTGTCCAGTGAGGCATTAAACTACCAGACTCATTCATACTGCATTGGTCACACACGATTAGTGAACTATTTTTCTAAATCGTTATCTTCACTGACATTATCCACAATCTTTAACCCTTCGATAGTTATTTTCGGTTACGCTGGATTTTAAAAAATCTAAAACAGAGCAAAATCAAAGTGTGTCCTGTAACCACCTCAATTTTTGTGAACTTTCATTCCAGTAACCTCCAGCTGAAGATCAGGTGTCTGAAAGACTTATCAGTGCTGGAAGATGGCAGCCATTTAAAAGGCCCTGTGTCCTGACTGTTCACTACAGGCTTTGTTTAAAAACACTGTCCTCCGCTGACTCACAGAGACCGTCACAGTCACTGTTACACTGGGTTCCTCTGCCTCAGCTGGACACTGGAGTAAAAACACGTTCGTTTTCTGGCTTTTTATTTATCTTTTTATTTTTATTCATGACTTATTTAATTAAATTTTCATATCACAGTATTTTTGCTTTGCTCAGCATGCACCACAAAGTCGTATTGCAAAAAACAGACTGATTCACTGAATGCATTACATTAAATAGAGTTTATTAACTCGATTTTCAGTTGACATAAGCAATTAAATGAATCGGAATAAATTACACTTTTTCCGTCTTGCTGTTTGTATCTTGTATCTGATATTCAGCGAGCAGATGTTCCAAATATCAAGAATTCCAAAAAACACAAATAAAATAAAAAAATACAAAACCATCTCAATTGTCTAATAATATGGCAGTAATGGTAACAAATCTATTAAATGAAAGGCAGATATTTCCATTTCTTAGCTATATCACTTGAATTCTCAGACTTTATAATGTTAGTATTAGATGCTCATTTGAGGCATACTCCTCTACTAAAAAGCTTCTATTCAAAATCCAATCACAAAGCTTAAGCAAGTTTTTCTTCTCTTTTCATTTTCTGAAAAGTTGATTTTAGATATACACAGTTGTCACTGAACAATGGCATACCATTATTCACAGGACAGATATCATCACATTAAGCTCGACATCTCCTTTCACTCAGTGTTTCCTCCCACCAAAGACACAACAGTTTTTCTTTTTTTCTGAAAATTGCGTTAATTTCAATGTCCACGTAAAAATGTCATTTGAAGACAGAACAGATGGAAACACGACAAGAAGATGATGGAGGCTGATATGTGACAAAGGTCACCAGCATTGTGGATATAAATCAACTTCATTGCTGTTGCTACCACCCACTCCTCTCCTAATGAAGCTGTAGCAGTCCCCACTAACAAGCTTAACAAGTGTCTCCAATATCAGGCAGTAATTGCAGGGAGGCTCTTCTCTCTGCCTAATTACTGATATTTCCTACTGCACTGATTGGACCCGCAGCACCAAGGGAGGGTGGGGGGTGTTAGTTGTTCCATTTGCTGGGACGGCTCCTGCACGAAGGCTGTGCTCTTTGAAATGTCTTTCATAGGCTATTTATAATCACAAGGAAGGGGTGGAGGGAGAGGGTGACACAGAGCAGGAAAGAGAGGAAGAGAATTTGTTGACCAGCGAGAGGAGGGAAACCGAAGTGGAGGAGAGGCGCTGAGAATAGAGCCACTGTGCTGCATGTGTGTGGGTGTGTGACAGAGACAGAGGCGTGGAAATCTGTGTTGCCCTTTACATCTTTTAAATTCCTCGATCTCTACTAAATTTCATCAACAGTGTGCAACCCTCCCTTCCATCCTTTCTTCCTGTCCACAAAAATACAGATTTATTTTCCTGATTTGAGCCCCTGTCCCCATGCAAAAAAATTAAGTTACTAAAATGGACATTTTTACAAACGCCTTGCAAAGTGCAGATTTTCAAAAGCTCTGGTTTAAGTTTAAAGTTGTGTACATGTAAAATGGAGCATTTGGGAAACAATGACATCACAGATTACCTCATTATGATGCTTTGTGTCCGAAAAAACAACAATGACCACTATACACCGGTTTCCCGTTTGTTTAGCACTGCTAGGTGTAATTAGAAGTTAACAGCTAAATTTAGCATCACTGAACAACATTACCGACATCCACAGGCATCTGCCTCGTCCATTATCACTTGGACGACAGCATTCTATTGGACGGATCCTTTATCGCCACCTATTGCCCATGCATGATTGTTTGAGTGTTTGCAGTCAATATTGTGTTTTTGTCTGGACGGAGAAGATATTTTGTAGAACGGAGGTCGTGTAGATGGGAGATTCTGTTTTTTTTAATGAAGGAGAAAATATCTGCAGTAGTATCATCATGTCCATGTTGGGAGGGAAAACACATTTCCGTGAAAACAAGTGTAATGGTTTGATAACATTCATGGTCTGATATTACTAGCAGCAGCTTTTCAGTTTTTTATTGAGCTCATCTTTGTCACCATTTTTCTTTCACTTTAAGTTTTCCGTGATTATTTTCTAGCTCTGTGACAATAATAATCCTCATTCGTGATCCTCCCTGCAAAGCTCTGATTAATAAACAACCATTTCCACCCTGGCCACAACATGGATCAGTTTAATACTCTAGATATTGGTAACTGTTCTGTTGGGGAAATGTTTTCTTCTCTGGTGTCATCATACCTCTTCTCTGCTTTCCTCCCTCACTTCTTCTTCATTATTTTTCTCCTTACTTTTTCATGAAGTCAACCACCACCATTTGATTATTAGAAATCCAGCTTTTACGATTTTTGTTTTCTTTTTTATAATTTCTCAGAATTCTCTGATGTTTTTGTTAAATAATTATCATTTGGTTTTCAGTATTTAGAAACTATGGGTGAAAATGTTTTGCATGAAAACACTGTGATTAAAAATAATGGGCTTTTACAATATACTTCTTTTTTTCCCCATCCATCTCTTCATCAGTTGTTGCTTCATTCCTTCCATTTATTCTTTTTTGTTATGTCAATCATTAACAATTCTGAAAATATTGCCATCCTGAAGGTTAAAATGGAAAAGAGCTGCACAGATACAGTTAACAGATTGCATACACTCTATAGAACTATGGATCTATTGTGGGGGCTGGGGTGCTAATGTTTGGATTGTGTGACTGTGTGTGTTCCGTCTATTATTGGCAGCTCAGTTTTCACATTTGTGATTTAAAGCCACATTGAGGCATAAATACAACATGTTTTCTTCTATAAAACATTTATTAAGCTTATTCTGACAATTTAGCAGCCAAAGCACCAGATATATCATACTGTACAACTTTTAATGTGTCTGATCAATAGAACTGCTATGAAAATCCATGATGAATTGACTTTTTGAGTGTGCACAGCATCCTCATATACAGAGTCTTACACACGATAGGTAATTAAAGAAAAATAACGAACAAAGAACTTCAAACTTGTGACAGAAAACCCAATGATCAAATACATGCAGCAAAAGTGAACAAACTGAGATCCAGGTGCATATATTATTCGCACATGTGTGAAACTATGAATTACATGTGGCATCAAACTATAAAAATCGATTTGATTCTCTGTGCAGCAGCTTTTCACAAATTAACAGTGACAGACGGAGAACCTGTTATTCTAAATTGGTACGATATGTGAGGTGACAGGAGCTGTTGAAGGGTAATTGCTGGAGAAGCAGGCTCCCCAGGGACGTGTGTTTACTCATTTCTTTGATTCTACCTACACAACCAGAGACTTTATGTTAAACCCTATAGCTTGTCAACAGCCTTCAGCGCACCTCTGCCTCTGAGCCTCTGTAATGAGAAGTGATTGAAACACACCGTGGATAAAAGTGACTCGCCTTTTTTTGCTGCTGTGAACTTTGCACAGGTTTTCTCTGTGTACGCCAGCAGATGACACACTCGATAATTCAATTGTTTAACCCCCTGCCCACTCGTCCAATGCCTCCCATTCACACTGCAAAAACGCCCTATGAAATTAAAGTGGAAACATTTTATATATATGAGCATAATCTTTGCTTGGAATAAAGAAACTTGCCACACAGTGCTCTACACAAAATACATTATGTGTTACTCTGGTTAATATTATTTATTATTATCAGAGACAGGTGTTAGATCTAAAGATAATTCTGAGAGTAGTTTTTTTGTAATGTATATAATGCAGTGCTGTAATTAATTATCTTACCCTTTGAACAAGTAAAGACTTTACCACTATGCAAGCCAAGAGACTAAAACCTGAAATTAGATTTTTTTGTCATATATTGAAGAGCTTAAAATTGGAGTTAGACCATATACCATGTAATAACTAAAAAATAACTTTAAGTAATATATAAGTCAAATTAAATAAAAACACCTGCATTTTCAATATCAAATAATCCAATTCATACTCAGAATATATCTGACTAGATCATTTTGTGTATATATTGATAGTTAACTGTTCAAATAGCTTGAAAATCATGTTGGTTTTGTCAAATATTAACGGTTTTTATGCAGATGATTTTTTTAAGGTTGGCGCCACGTTGCATAACCTTCAGATGCCTTTTTCATAGCTTTTCAATTTCTCACTCAGCTTGTCTGGACGAGGCGAGAGTTTAGTGTTGGACCCTGCCGTGAAGGTCAGCGCCGCGTCCGATAAAAGTAGTGGAAAGAAAACTTTCCCTTCCATCGTCCTCTCTGTAATCTCTGTGTGAAGAAAATGCCAGCTGCCAGCTTCATTTGGAGAGATAAGGGCCGGGCCCTGAATGCACCTGCCTGGCCACACGCAGCAGGAAAGAGTGAGAGAATAAATATGTAAAAATTGAGAAAACATTTAAAAAAGTTGGAAATAAAAATACCCACACACACAGCTCCACACTGGCAGATCCCACAGAGAAAGCAATAGCACGTATGAGTCATTGTAATATATTGTGGCACTCACTCTCTCTTTCTGTGTGTGTATGTGTGTGTGTGTGTGCTGCTGTCGGGGCTTCACTGTAACTCCCTGTTGGCAGGGTAAAATGAATGGCCTCTGCTATAGATTTTTGGCAGACAAGTCCCCCTACAACCATCTTATATCTTATTACCAACAGCCTCAGACGCTCAAATTGATCTTTATCGGTGTGAAGAAAAGAAATTCCCCATGGCATCGTCGACCTTTATGGTCCTCACCTTTCATTGTTGAATTTTTTTTCTTGTGTGTGTATGTGTGTGTGTTCTTATATGTGTGTGTTTGTGTGTCCCCTGCAAGTGGATACTCCAGCAGACACGCCAACCATCCTGATGGAGAGTAATTGCTGGAGCAGCCACTGTAGTAAGCATGTCCAAGGTGATAGACCTGGAGTTGTTGTTAGATAGGAAGGGAATGAGATTTCTTTTTTGAATCAAAACTCCATCTCATACCAGAGTTGCATCAGACTTGTGTGCCTCCTAAAATCTGCCATTAACATAAGTAAGTTTTCTCTGCAGTGAGTTTCTTGCTGCTTAGAAGAAGAAGTTGCAAACTGTTGACAAACTGCTGGAGAGTGGGAGCAGCATTTCTTTCACAGCTGATTCATGCCGACTCTTCACCTCTACATGCACTTACAACACTGTCATATTCATATAACACTGATACGCTGCAGTGGTACACACAGGACAAAAACTACTGAGCATTAAATACTGTTGATCCTTTTTCTACTATTTGGTTTTCAGTCAGTAATAAGTTTTTAATAATGTCATCATTTCTACATAATAGAGGAAATAGTAGTGGAATAGAAAGCATATACTGTCTCCCTCTACCTTTATTTGTAATGGTGCTGGGTGAGGTCACTGAACAGAAAACACAGAGGACATGACAGGCACATAGTTCTAGCAGAGACACACAGGACTCACAGATCACAGTGACTCCTGCAATTATCACTCTCCTTTTTTTTCTCAAGCAACTCCTCAAGGAAATATCTGACATTTAATCTGCCAAAAATATCTGTATCTATCATACTTTTTGGAATTGAGGTTGAAGCAAAGATGGACGACATGACTGCTCCCCAAAAGTGAAGCCTAAGTGATTCAATTGCCCCCTGGTGGCTTGCTGTAGTATAGGTCATATACCCAGCCAACGCAATGTTAGTGGATGGGACATGGACAAAAGCAAAAGTCCTACATTGCTGGAAAGTGGAAGAAAGTAGAATTTCATAAATTATATTATATGGATTGAAGGGAGTTGTTATTAGGCCATAAAACCAAAACAACAAGCAAAATGGATCTAAAACAGTTCTATGTGGTTTCATTATGGGTTTCCCATTAAGATCCATTGTTGATAGAAAACATTTTGGATTTATGCAGCTTTAAGTTCCAAGGGCTACATGTCTTACTGTGGAGTGATAAAGTCCTCAGACGTCTAATCCAGCTTTAAAACTAATGTGTTGAGGACCTCGACGGTTCATCCTCCTCATCAGCACAGAAAGACAACTTCCGACTGACATACACGTATAGAGTATTAATATTTGACTCTTCCTAAAGTTTTAATCCTTTTTTAATGTCATCATATCTTTTCTTCCCCAAAAGCCACATTGGCTCTTGACTTTATTGTATTTCTCTCGTCTCACTCTTGTCACTTGATGGGTTTTCAGAGTATACTGCCCTAGAAATGTAAAAGGGAAATGATCCCTTTAAGAGTGGCTGAGAGGATCAGAACCTGTATTAAGTGACCGTCATGAATGTAGTCATTCTGGAAATTACACTTTGTAAATGTCTGCACAGTTATGCTCTGTTTTACACCACCACCACATCATTTTCATGTTTCAGTTTTGTCCTATTTGTTCCGTCTCCCTTTACTTTCACACAACAGTCTGGCAAACACAGCCTTGTTAGAGCAGCGTGTTTGTGCAAAGTGAGAATGCAGCGTTCTGGTGCTGTGTGATAGGAGAGTGTTGACAGTTTTAATGAAGACAGACTGGAAAGCTCCTGAGGTGATAGTGCCAACATACCAACAGCAGGGCTTGGAACAGGCTCTCCATTAGTTCAGAAGACTCACATACCCACATCCTGACTATGATGACGTAGAAATTTCAAAATGGTAATTGAGAAAATGCCTTGTTCACGGGAAGTGTCATTTACCTGTTACGCCTGGGCTGTTGTTTACATTGGGAGCATGTCTGCTGCAGAGCTGCCTCATGAAGTATGACTGCTGTATTTCCATGTAAGTGTGTAGTGTTCCAGCGTGTGGAATCCTACATGAATGAATGTAGTACATCCTCCGGACCTGCAAGTATTCCACAATTAAAAACGTGTTAAAACTAATGAATAGATTCAGTCAACAGAAATGTTTTTGAGGGGAAAAATAATTTTAACTGATGAAGAGACAATACACGAGACACCAATAGAAGCAGTGCGTCTCACATGCAGAAGGCCCGCTTCTCCAGCATGATCAAATTCGAACCGAAATGAAAAGCAAAACACCATCCAGTGTGGAGCGGGCGTTAGTTTGACAAATCCATGCTTGTACAACTAAAACAAATCCAATGTTAATGTTGTATTAAATCCTTTTTATTACTTTTTTTGCCCCTGCTGCATTAAGTTAGAGGTTCATATATTTATTTGACATTAGCAGTAGCTCTTTTTCATTCATCTAAATATGCCACTTTTTGAGTTTTGGTGTCCACATGAACTAAATATTTATTTCAGAAGCAATTTTCAAAGCAATAGCTCTGACCTTTCATCTTTTCTCAGTTTTTTGATAAGTCAGGGGAAATTAAAATCTATACTAATGACTTGTTTATGATAATTGGTTTTAATATTGCATTGCTTTCCTGCTTTGCGTTATAATTATGCATATTTATGTCAAACTAATAACATTCTCTTTGTCTTCCACTGACCTATGCAAGAATTAGAAAATAAATTCAGGAGGAAACTAGTGAAAGTCTTTTTCATATCCTGGAAAAACAAACATGGGAGCTATGCTCATATAGCATTTTAAATTAGAGGAGACATATGCTTTTGTGAATGTAAAATATCTAATCTTCAAATTTTAAAAAACGTAAAAGTTTGTGTTCCCCCACAGAAGACACAGCTCCTGAAGCTTTTGAAACTCCTCATCAGTAGTGTAGCCAATACCTGCACACCATTGTGATGACATCACAGTGGCCAACATTTGCGTTATGTCTAGCGGCCAGTTTAATAACAAAGCGAGGTAAAGACTGGAGGCCGTCATGGTTTATACGTGCTGACCAATCACCACAGACTGGTTCTGCTGACCAATCACAGCAGACAGTATCACGAGAGGTGCTTTAAAGAGGCAGGAGCTAAAACTAAATTTAAGACAGCGCTGGACAGAGGAGAGTATGTAAACCTTATCAAGTATTATCAAAATTACTAAATTAAAACTATGAACATAAATATGAGCATAATACGAGTCTCTTGGAATGAAAAGGCAAAGGTTGTGTTCTCTCTGTATAGAAATACAATTTTCTAAATGTCAACACAAACATATTACATGATTACAAATCTTGGATTAAATCCCAGACATATAGTCTCGAGTGTCCATCATGTATGAAAGTAAAATGACAGAAAAGATAATCAGACAAAGACGACTGTCTTCTCAGTGTGACAGGTACTCAGGCTTGTGAGGCCTGAGGCAGTGCTGCCTCATTGATGCAAACCCTATCATTTTCCACTCAATCTTCTTGTTATTTCTCAGCCACCAGCAGTTTTCTAACATCATTCCACCTTATTCACTCGTCTCTGTTCTGGGTCTAAGGCTCATTTAAGTCTCCTAGAGCTGCTATCATACAGCGATACAACAGACACAGACATGAGACCAGCATCAGCTGAGAAACATTTTGCTGCACTACATTACTCTGGTCTTTAGCACCAGGCCAGTTCACACTGCTCAACATTATAGCCGGCAACAATTCACAGACCGTTGAGAGAAAAGAGACAGTGGTGTATTTTTGCTACTGTGAGGCATGCAAGAGGAGGAAGCGATAAATCGCTCTTGGCTAAGATCTCTCAACAAACTCATTGTGCTGTAGGTTGAACAACAGATGGGATGGCTAGAAAAAACGGTAGAAGAGACAAAGACAGAAAGAAGAAATGAGGGGGGAGGAAAAAAAACAGGAAAGAAATTAGACAAAGTGGTTCGTTTTGCATTCTTAGAATATGATGGATACTGGCTCGGATTTTATTAAAGCCTTTACAAGACTCAGTAATATTTATGATATGTGTGCGCCTTCACTTCCAAATAGTCATATATCCACGCAGCCCAGCATCCTTTGAAAGGAGGTTTATTTTGGACAACTCTGAAGGACATGACTTACATCCACTGCCAACTTTTCGTACAAATGCAAGAGCAGGTTTTCCCTCTATGCAGCAGAAAGCTTGGCTGTGGCACATGTAGAGTTGTGATAATCAGCAGCCACCGCACACGTTGAACATGCTATACAGACTGTCATTACTGTGATGAAACAAAAGCTTTTCTATAGAGATTATGTAAGAAGATAGCAGGAAATACGATTTGAATTACCTGAGGAGTGAGGAATATTGCTTGTGTGGGGTTGCATTAAAAAAAACATTTAGTGTTTTGACATGCGTCACACAGCATTTGTGTTTCCATAGCTGACCCCAAACCCTGAAGCATATGATCCTTTAACTTTATCCAAGTGTTTTAGTTGCATAACTTGTCCAATAACTTTAAAAAACCCTCCAGTACTCAAGGCTCATACAAATACTCTGCACAAAAAGTCATGAAGTCAGTTACCTCAGCTGCTTTCAGGACTCGTATCTCAGGATGAAAAAGAGCGTGGCATAGATAGATCCAGAACTTTTGATGATACGGGCCAGTGCTGGTGTTAATGTGCCGTAAACAAACACATTTTATCTCCGCAGCAGAGTGAATACTTTTCTTCCTGCCTCTGCCTGCTGCACCACTTCAGAGATGTCTCTGTTGTTGTGCACGCGTCTGAGCGGAGAATTTCCTGCTGCCTTCTTCATAAGTGGAAGGAAAACTCTGGACAAACTCTGGACCTCCTCACAAAAGCTGTTAAAGTTGCATATTGGACTCCAAAGTCACAGAATCATGGCCATATGTTTGAGATTTAAGAGGAGCACAGTCAAACTTCCCCTAAACCAACCAATTAACACAATTCTCATGATGGGTTATTTGACATTGTACCATTTAAATTCTCATGTCTGCTGTGAAAGTTGTTCAGACTTGTAACTGTGGTTTCTCGACCTTTTTTTCCATTGCTGACAGTTACAAGATTCTAGGAATACCATTAATAGCCCAAGATGTCTGATGCTTTTCCAACTTTCTTATTTTCCAGAAAGTAAATATTTTAAATTCAGCTTAATCTGATGGTGAAAATCAAGATAATATGATAAGTTTATAGCAGAAAATTCCAGGAACCATATTTCTGAATCTCATATTGGTTATTGAAGGTAATTGGCAGTGGAAGTTGTGTTTCCATGCCTTAAAATAACACTTGACAATATAGCCGTGCTTCTTTGAGTGAACATTTTTTACACTTGCTTCTTCTTTAAATTTTACGATTGGGCAAACAACAAATTTTGTTTTCCAGTCCGTGACCTCTACTATAACTATATATAGTTCACCCAGGGTGGGTGAAGTGTTTGAGTCCAAAAAACACTTTTGGAGTTTCACGTGTGAACAGTGGTGTCACCCATAATCCCCGACAATCAATTTGACTAATTATTATCCCATGTTTTAACATAAATGTCTGCTGTGATCCATGTGTGAACGCAGCTCCAGAGGAGGATAAAAGCCGACATTTAGGCTAAAAACATGGTGGAAATTACAAAAACACTGAACTTTCCCTTAAAGGGAGTTAGACCATATTAATGTAGCCTATCCCACCACTCTCTCACGACGTCACACAGCCTAGCTTATTCAAGCTGGTTGAGGGAAACTTGTCTTATTTGCCATTTTTGTGACATTTCAAAAGTCTGCATTCAATTTGCTGGTCTCTTGTATGGAAACATGGCTTGTGGCATTTAGGGGATGTTGGTGTACAGCAAACCTTGCCACGAAAAACGTGCATGAAGAAGGCGAAAACAGTCCCTTTAAGTGAGAGTGACGCTGATGAACACGTACAGAGAACATGTAGAGGAACACGCTGACAGACAGACAGCATTACTGAGCCCTTCAGCGTCCATGAACGAGACGTAACTAATGGGCCTGTCAGGCTGCGGTCTGCGGTCCTAATCAGCACTCAGACAAACAGCGTCTGCTCACAGTCTGCCATGCACCACATACTGCTTTAAACATAAAGCTTCCATCCAAGCTTACAGAGCTTTGTCAGATACAGCTGCAGATAGCGCATGTGTGTGTGTTTGCATGTCTGGTTATGCCGGTGGGTTGGATGCAGCAGGATAAAGTGGAATGAAGGGCCTTACCCAGCAGGCTTAAATCTCAAAGCCTGCAAGGGTAAACAGGATAGAGGGGCAGGGGAATGCTGCAGATGTATTGTCACATGAAAGCAATGTTGAACTTTAGGTTGTGCAGTTTCCTGGATATTTTCCATCTTCCTTATCCTCTGATCCATGGCTGAGTAAGGGGAATATTTTTTTGTCTGCAACCTATTCACTCATGCATGGTAAAATGGGTCTCAAAATCTCACTCTTAGCACATTCATTTAAAAAATCCACTGTATCAGCTTTTATCACATCTTTTTTTGGAAATATGCCAGACGGCTGTTGGAAAAATGTGATATATCTGATCATATAACTTTGGCAATTGTTTTCAGTTCTTCTGTAGATATTAAAGAAGTAATGAAAGCAGGTGGAGGGACACAGTTATAGCAAAACAATATAGTATTTATTCAACACCACTTAGAAAATAGGACACCACCGCCTCTACAGTTAAACTTGTATCTGAAAGGGACATTTGAAAGGTGTAGTGTTGTTCCAAAAATAGAATTTTCCTCTAGGAAACTGTAATGAGAGCAACCACATTCACACAGCAACAAGGAAGAAATACAATATGCGGAGCTCGCAGCGGAAGTAGCTCGGTGTCGGTGGATTGAAACAGAGCCTCCTGTGACAGCGTTGAGGGTCGACCAATAACATTAGATTAAAAAAAGTCAATTAACCAAATACAATTTGAAAACAATTTCTACTGAAGGCTCACAGGCGCTTACAGTCTACCAGGTGCACTGTATGAGTAAACTCTTGTCATCTAATTAAATTATCTTTATCATGTTTTCTCAGGATGTTGGGGGCGGCCTGAAAAGCCACAAGATAGAAAAATGTCATCCAATTGGACTTCTGAGGCTCTGTAAAAACTTATGTATAAGGTATTATTTTATCCCATGTAGATGTTAATGTAGATTTAAGCCTCTTACAAATTGTTCTTGACACATTTTTTAGTACAGTTTAGGGATCATACTGGTCGTATAAGTGGGAGACATGTCTGATCAGTCCAAAGAAGCAAATAAATTGTCATGACACCGATAATTTGTTTCTGTAGTAATAGAAAATATAATGTAATGGTGGACTAAAATGTCTTTTGGGGTGCTCTGGTGGATATAAGTATCTCTTTACATATTATGTATTAAGACTTCAACACTAAATACTTACACTATGTATATAAACGTTTTAATGACAGTGGCCTGACAACATAAGTAAAAAATACCAAAACACATCACACTTTGAATAAAATGTTGCTGAATAACTTGTTCAAACTTTGAAAGAAAACTCATTCGCACTGCTCATAAGTCATAAGCGGAAAATTAAGGAAAATGAGAGCTGCGTTACCAGTACAGGTGGCACAGAGCTAAGCTCAGGGATCATTTAGCATATGAGGCCTGCAGAAAACTCCTTGGATCTCCTGATGGTGTGAGACACATCATTCTGCAACATTCACACAAGAAGCCTCCACTTTCTGCAGAGCCCGAACATGGAATTTAACACTACATGCACCGTGTCTACATAGTTACTTAACTTGTCTGAGAGCATCAGTAACACATCCATCTGCAACCCATTAATTTCAATAAATAGCGACATGAGTTTTCTCAGCACATGAATAAGACAGCTGTAAAGGTTTTAAGACAGGTGCATTTTATAACTGCTATTCAATGCAAAGTATACAGTCTTCTCTAGTAAACAGATGAGTAATTAAGAGTAAATGATTGAGCAAATTACTATAATCTCTTTATTCTGCTTCATTCTTTTCCCATTACGAAGTCCTTAATTAGAGGTTCGTGATACATTTCAGGTTAATGAGCAGTTGCAATAGTAAATTAGCAATTAGTAAATTGATATTGCAGGGAAATGTGTTTTGCCCTGTGGGTTGAAGAGCAGGTCAGCCAGTCAGCACAGGGGGATTGAATGATGGCTGCGTAGTGAATGACAACCTGTCTAATCACCAGTTGTTTTTATCACAGTGTAAGAAGTGGATGTAAAAGGTAAATTCCAGGCAGCTGCATACACTTATTTCATGAGTGCATTGAGTTTACTGGGAGATGATGCTGATTGTCACGTTGAAGTAGTTGATGGTGCTACTGACACAGATCCACAGGGGAGTTTAAGTGTTGGTACACTTTAGAGTGTACATATGGTAATGCATATCCTCCCCCACTACAGACACACACACACACTTCTCTGTCAGTCTTTTCAACTTCCCACTTCCTCACTGCTTTACACACAAACACACACACACAAAAAAAAACCCTCTTCCCTTTGCCTTGTGTTTCTGCACATATGCTCCACACAGAAGCAGTCACACCAGATTGCAGTGTGACTTTTCAGCCAAGGGAAAGATGCACTCTTCTTTTCTTTATAGAATTTGCTTTAGCTGGATAGGGACCGAGTGGCGCCCTGCTGCCACAAATTATCAGGTGCAAACTGAGGATGCTGAGGAAGGTGTCATTTCAAACATGCACGCATGTATGCACATGTGCAGAGAAACACTGCACGGCACATCTGAGGAGATTTGCCCGTCACACAGATTTGTTTAAGCGCCCTGATGTGTTCCATTTTGCAGGTTTAGAGTTTAGACTGTATCACAGAGACAGACATACAGCACACCCAGAGTTGTGTTTATGTATGTCTCATTCCGTTTCCTCTTTGCTGCCTCTAATTCAGTTTATAATTTTTCTCATGTAGACACAACAGGCGCAATCCCTCTTCAACGCCCCCTTTTTTTAATGCAGTTTTCCATCTCGATGCTTTCCTATTTGCTAAGCAACTGCCTGCTTAGATTTCCAACACCCTCAGATCAGCAGGAGCTAATGATTGCATTCCATAAGCATGTAATGTTCATCTCGGCCAAGCACATTTTAAAGGTTAGGTATGGTTTTTCCTGCCTTTGTATTCTGAACAGCGGAGCATGTACAATGTTAACGCTTGCAGCAGCCATGTCATTGATCCAAGAGCACCATCTAGTGGCTATTAAGGGTACTTGTAAATTGCTGGAGTAAGTGGAGTCAGAAGTGATACAACCTTTTATCGCAGACAGGATGGAAGAGAGGGGGAATTCATGCTGAGAAACACGGGAGCCAAAGAGGTGTCAAGTCTGGCATTCAGTTTAAAAGCATCTTTTAAAAAATGGTGCTGATTGTGTTAGGGGCTAAAACCATGCACTTAGAAGATGAAATGATTTAATGAGTCACGTGTTCACAAAGAAGTCTGATGAAAGAGTCATAATGTCGGAGATCTGCCGGTCTATAAGAGCAGGAAATTACTGTGATATTTTAACACCAACAATATCTGAAGATTTCATGCTTAAGTCCCCATGTCTCTCTTTCTTCTCATCTCTTATCATCCATGATCATTTATAGACTTGAAAATAGAGTTTTGTAAAGAGTAGAAGTGGCAGCGCTATCTCTCACTGGAGAGAGTGGGAGGAACGGGTGGATGTAGATGTATCGTATGATCCTGAACAGCTCAGAGTTCCATCTGTTGTGTATTAAAGAGATGATGAGTCATTTCACTTGGTAAAGCTTGGGTCAAAGCAGCCCCAAATCCCCCAGCCTCAAACACAGACACACACACACACACACACACACACACACACACACACACACAGAGGGATAAACTCACATACTTAAACATGCTCATACAGAAAATTTTCCATCACATCATGCATCTGTCCTATGTCTACAATTTAGTCCAGCCTAGAGCGGATAGAGAGGGTGTAGTAAAGATTGGTTTCTATAGATCATGCCTGAGCCTTATGTTGGGAGAAATATTTTAAAACGATAACGGTCCCCACACTGGAAAGCGTGCCATTGTCCGATTCACGATAATAAACAGAGACTTTTTTTAAATTAATTCTTTCTTGACCTGGTGCCTCATTACCCACCATGCAACTCGACTGCTGAAAGCTCTTGCTAAAATGTGTGTGTGTTATACCAGAAGCTGCTTTTTGGGTCCTGAGCTAATAACCTCAAGACATATTTTAGAGTATAATCAGCTATTTCTACATTCACACCCGGTTTTATTTATTTTCTAACTTGCAGACTTCTGCCCCAACAAGCAACACTGACTCAGGTGTCATCACAATAGAGCCAAGACCTTAACAACTTCGCCTGGAGCCACAAACGTTTTCAAGATGTATTATTTATTTAAAAAATAATGGTTAATTCCAATTGTTATTATTATATCACTCCAGGAGTTAAAATCAAACCATGCTATTCTAAAATTATATTGTCTTAAATTTGCTAAGGCTCACACGTTAGCAAGGAGTTTACTGGATAAAGACAATAAGCAATGTTAACATTAATTTGCATGCAGTTAAATGACTGATGAACTGTGGAATATTTGACGAATCTACATTCAATATTCTGACTTCTTTTAAAGCCTTTATGCTAACTTTGTCTTCCTGCTCTTTGGTGTTTGGCGGTTTGCTTACTTTAAGTTACTGCTGCTGAAAAGAGGTTGATAAGAACAAGGTTCGCAGACTGTAATGCCGAAACAATTAGCATTAGCAAATTAGATCCAAAAGCTCAATAAGGCTGAACAGAACTGCAAATGTGAGGACACTCCAATGACACATTCGACATAATGGCACAAAATGTGAAAAATACATAAATATTGAATAATGGAGTATTAATCTTTACTTAAACCATAAGCTTGCTTTAAGGCTAAACCTATGATTTAACCATAAATCAACACTTTGAAGAAATAAGGACTTACCCAAATGCTTTCCAGCACTTCATGAAAATGTTTACATAAGCATAAAATGATCACCCCCTCACAAGCACATAGGCTCAGGACGATAATCTTTTCAGGTCTAATCCTTGTGGTCAGAAATGAATCAAATTAGGAAGCAAATATTAAATCAGACATGTTATTTTTGGAAGGAGGAAGCAGAGAGGAGGATATAGTGCTTCTTTTTCCTTATTTTGTACCGTCATCACTTCCCTTTGTGAAGTGTCTAACTGTCAAACTCCAATTACATTTAATGAGCTTTGGGAGTGTATGTGCTTGCATGTGCATGCCCCATTTCCTTAAAATGTATTATCTTCAAAGCAATATACTGCTGGTAATTAGACTTCCCTAAACACAGATGGGTTGAAGTGGACAGCAGTTTAAATGCTTTAAATGATAGGCGTGTGAATGCACCTCTCAGACTGTTAAAGTCCTGTATGCTACACTTCTGTGGTGTTTTATTGGAAGATGTAATATCCAAAAAGAAATATCTGTGGTTTACTCAATCGTAATATGGTTTTATATCTCAGAGGAAGAACAGGTTGTGTTGTGTCTATCTAATAAGCCTCTTTTCTGAGCTGGTTTCTGAGCGATACACAACCAGGCCAACAGCAGCTTGAATCAACTCACAGGTAAAGGCAAATGCTGATGGTCAGGCAGCTCTGAATTAAACAGATGCAGAAATCTGGTCTAAAATGATCTGTTTTTTTCAGGAATAAAAAAAACCACTTGTCTCCAATATCATTATCCTCGGGAAAGTTGTGCACTGATACTCTGTTTTGGCTTCCTGACCTGACACCCAATGTTTCCCAGCATTTTTCTGTCCTGTAGCTTTATAGCTCAGGGATGGGATCATTAAAACAGCAAATAAAAAAGCTGGGATCCTGGAGGGCCGGGCTGGGGGTCATGGCTGAGGGCAGTGACGGGGCACACTTTCTGAATCGTGTCTGTGGAATAAGAATTTAGCACCTACTGTAAACCTGTTTTATAATAAAAGGAGACACAGAAATCTCACTTTCTGCAATACTGGATGATTATAGCTAAAGACAGACAGAAGATGGAGAAATGAAAATGTGAGGAGCAGGAGTTAGTGGTATAGAGAATGCAAAGGCAGTGTCAGAAAATATGGGAGAAAAGAGATGGGTTTGGCTTGTTTTATTAGAGAGCAAGCTTTCCACCTTCCACAAATGTATCTGCATGCAGTGTACAACAAAATTTTGCAGCAATCCTTAAAGTCCATAGTATGAATAGGAAACAAAAAAACAGCATAAACAGGTATAAAAGGTGCAATATGACAAAAGGAGAAAAATGTTAGGTGAGGTTAAAAGATGAGTGTATTGCTCTCTTGTTTTCGTGACATGTAGCTTGAATATTAGAACCCATAATTCACCTTGGGAAGATACATGATTTAGAGACATCCATACACAGCTTCGCCCTTCAGTGCATCACATTAGGCTTCATGTACAAGATTTGTGCATGAGCGTTTCTGCACACTTGTGAAGAACACTGAGCCAGTTAAACAGCCACAGGCCACTTATCATGTGATGGTTTTGTGAATTAGCCTGTCAGGAAACAAGTAAACACTCATTCAGCAGAAACTGACCTCAGGAGCTCTTCAGGAAGGGTCTAAAGTGAGTCTTGATGTCAGTGACTCACTAAGTGGCACAGAAGCTGTTCATTGAATCTTCTGGGGTCCGTTTCCGCTCTATGTTGAAGGGTACAACAGTCGGTGTTTGCAAAATAACAGTAGCTGTGTCAATTTATGAAAAATACAGCAACAATAATATGAATGTCATTTACACAGAGTTTAAGCCAAAAGTCCACTGGAAGCGGCTCAGCTAGTGGACGAAGTCACACGATGGTGTGACCGAGGGTCCGTGAATGCACTTTGTAGGAAGATATCAGCGGATGTTTAGACTTAAAACATGGTGTGCATTATGTTGTTTGGAGTTGAATATGAATGTCAAGGCTTACGGACACTTGGATAACATCACACAGGCAGTATGGAGGCATGTTGTTTTTTTTCTGTTGTTTTATTACGTCTGAAGTCTCAGTCACCATTGACTTCAATTGTATCGGATTCGGTTGCAACAAAGTTTACCTTTGAAACTCCCACCCCCCTATCGGCATAGTGTCGAGTGGATGATGAGTGAATTTTCATTTTTCAGTGAACTATCCCTTTAAGTTGTTTGATCTTATGTTGGTGGCTGTTGTCTTTGGTTGCTATTGGGAAGACCCCGGCGACATCAACAATTGCCACAAGTGTAAGCTTTATTCTGCACGTAGCCCTTAGAGTAACAGATATAATTTGAAGTTAATTGCAGAGGACATAATGCTATAATATGCTGTGTATGTCTGGCCACCAGGTGTCTTCAGGGCCATCAGGTGTCTTTAGGGCTGTTTGCTCAGTTTAATGTCCCCTGTGGTCCCAGCTGACACTGAACGCTGCCGAACTAAAACAAAACTCAACTACACTAATCACTGCCAATCTCCTTTGCCCTAAAAGGCACCCAGCTGTCCTAATATGACTGCCACATATAATTTCCATCTGCCAGGAGGTGGCAAGTGAAGTTAGAATGATGAGCGGTGATCAGTGGGAAGTGAGTCAGTCTGATAAGGATAGATTAAACTCTGGCTGGGTGTGGGGGCAATGACATGCTTGGCAACATTCAGATGGATAAGTCTAAGAATATAAATGTTTTGTGAACATGCATGGACACACCCACGTGATCAACCAACTGCCTCCAAGATATTTTCCTAAAGGTTTAGGTGTAGAAGTTAGTGACATAATAATAATGATAATATTAACTTTATTGGTATAGCACTTATCTAAACGAGGTTACAAAGTGCTTCACACAAAAGTCCATGGCATAATGAAGAACGACGACTTTTAAAAAACATGGCGGCCTCCATAGAGAGGACCCACTACCGATGTAGAGTGTTTCAATATAAAGTTCTATTCTAGGGTAAAGAAAACAGCATTCAAACAGTTGAATTGAAACACACTAGGATTATTTTATGTTCAGTTTCTGCCAGTAGCTCCAATTCACCTAAACCTCACACCAGACCTTTAAAACCTTTTTTGTCTTTATCTCTCTACATCTCATTGATTTACTTCGACCCACCCACACACTACAAACAAAAGCTTGAGCCTTTATTGCCTGTTTTTGAGCACATGATGCTGTGGCTGCAGAGTGCCCCTGCATAGACATTTTGTTAATCGCCTCTCAAGGGTCAAAATGCATGAATGGATAGAGCTTAGTTTCACTCTCCCTTGATGTGTCTGTGCCCTCGATTAGACCTCATTTACCTACACATACCTCTCCCTGGTACAGAGTTATCTGTGCAATGGTCTCAGTGACACCCACAGTGATCTCAAGGCCTTGAGGCTTAATGCTAACATTGTCAAGGGCATGTTCAGACTAGATGTCCTTACACATGAAAAGAGACCCACATCTAACATGGAGATTGCATATGAGCAATGTTTTTGAACCAGGAGTGTACTGATTTTGTGGTAAATACCAGATACGGTCTATGGTTACACATGTATGTGTATTTGTTTGGTTTACAGTACTTTAAAGTACCAGTACTTTTACTGTAAGGAGTTTTGACATCAAAGGGGATTTAAATTCAGGACATCCCTTCATCTGACAGTTGTGTTTCCCAGATTAGTTTTCATTTGTCTTTGTACACTGTTATTGACTGTGTGATTTTGGTTGTGTAGTGGTTGGCATTGTTGCCTCAAAGCGAGATGTCCCTGAAGGTTGAATCCGGGTTCGCCTGGGGTCTTTGTGTGTTTGCATGTTCTCCCAGTGTGTGCGTGGGTTTTCTCCAGGCAATATGCTGGTGACATTTTCAAGGGTGTGCCACACCTCTCACCAAATGTCAGCTGGGATTGGCTCCAGCTCCCCCCGCAGCCCTGAAATGTTTAAGCAGTATAGATGATTAATGGATTGAATGACTTTGTGATTTTTAAAAAAACAAGGTCTTGGCTGGATTTTTTTCCATTAATTTAGTCCCAAACAATCTCTTTTTTGCTTTTCATAAAAACTTTATCATCCTCTGTTACTTGTCAATCTTATACTTGGAAAAGCTGTGATATTAAATGAGTGAAGAGGAGTTAGACAAAATGAAGAGTGTGTGTGAATATTTTAGGGATGTGTGGGAGATGAGGTATAATCAACAAGGTGATAATTTCACACCCACACAAATGCTAACGCCAATATTGTGACTACGCCACTTGCGTTCTTAATCTCTTTTTAATGAGAAGTCAGTAACACTTACACACACACACACACACACACACACACACACACAAATGTGTATGCATGTACATATTCAAACAGAGAAACTGCGGCAGTCCACTCAGCTGCTGTCTGACTGGCTTCTGTATTTGCTGCAAATAGTTTTATTGTTAAGTTATTTTCTAAGTCAGATAGAGATGATTGTCCATCCTACTGTTGTCATAAATAGAATAATCTTTATTTAGATTCATCTGCTTTTGATGGGATGTGAATCAAATAACACATTGAACATGCACACATACATCTGTTACACTGAGCAACAAGAGAATACATTTGAAGAGGAGAACGACTAATTTCACACACCACAAGTTACATTAAAAGAAAACAGTAATGCAGAAGAGGCAGTAGCTTTAGACATATTAGAAGAAAATTGACTTTGCCATCATTATTTTGCACGTGTGGCAGTCCCTGAGCACGCGTGCAATCTTTTTCCCATCATCCCAAGGCTCACAAACCTGAATTGTGTTCCATCACAGGCAGCTTGCACAACAAGCCTATTCCCTAATTGGTGCTTGAGCTTTTAAATTGCCTGTGTTTGCTCACAGCCAAGAAGTCTCCCAAAATGGTAATCTGAACACCCCCCCCACCCACCCCCCACCTCCTTTAAAAAAAAAAAAAATGAGAAGAAAAATGAATCCAAAGTTCTGCATTAAGCATTAAGTGTCCCTGGCTTCACTTGGAAATAAAAAAGTTACTCCGTAGGAGACAACATAACATTTTATGGGGAATAATTGATTCACATATTTACATAATACATAAGTTAAATATAACAAACTTGAAAAAGTAAACTTTTAATGGGTCTGCTGCACACAAAACTCTGTGTAATCACCAATCAAGCTTTATGCCCCACCACTTGTCACTCATCTTGATGAGCTGTCTGGCGTCTAATGATACAAATCTGGAGGTAACAAGCATTCAAATGGCAAACAGACAATGTGCTCCAGAACAAAGCAACTCAGAATTTAAACACCTTACTGTGTCTGCACTTTAAGTTTTGCTGTTATCATTTGTATGTCATTTCAGAATAGCACAGGTCATCACTAATTTATGTCCCACAAGGTTTAATCCTAGATATTATTCTCTTATTAAAGTCATTAAGACATTTAGGCCTTTCACTGCTGTGAAAACTGTTAGATTTGTTTCTTTTTATAGTCTTTTCATTGTAATTTTTGTCAAAGGACTAAAATATGGTTATTCCTTGTAGCAAACCTCTGACAGCCTTATACAACCTGTAGATCTCACTCTTCATTAAGTCAAAGGGAGCCCATCTGTGTCACACTAGAAGGGTGGTTTATTATTCTAGATCCCCAACGTCAGATAGCGCTGCCACTAAAAGTGTTCTTGACTTAGCTATATGAGCAAAAGATGTTTAAAGGTCCAGTGTGTAAGATTTAGGTGAAAGGGAACTATTGGCAGATATTTAATGTAGAATAATCCTCATTATGTTTTCAATAGTTCATTTCATCTAAATTGTATGAATTGTAGTTTTATTTACCCCAGAAAAGACCCTTTATATTTACATACTTTATATTTACATCGAGAGGACCCTCTTTACGGAGGCTGCCATGTTTTTCCAGACTGGACAAACTAAAGACCTTTTGCAACTTCAACACTAGATGTCACAAAATTCTACACACTGTACCTTTAAAGAAATACTGCTATTCAAAGAAATGATGTGTCAACATATAAGCAGTATTTCATTATGTAACTGGTTAAGATTATACTGTTAAATCGGTATTTTACGGACCATTATGTTCAACATTCCATAGTTTCTGCTGACCTGCCGCTGCTGCTAAATGGGGAAACACAACGAGGGAATTAATAGAGCATCTATCTTTTGCTTAAAAAAGTGAACAAAAGGTTGAATTCCTGCTCACAGAGGCCTGACACAATTCCATGACTGTTTTAATGTGCAGGAAGTCAACCTTTTATTTTACATGACTTAACTTTCCTATGCACTTGTCCACCAGTTGTGCATGAAATAACCTTAATAAAAAAAATTAAACGCTGGAAAAAAAAGTGCTTTTTTTTCTATTGACCGACTATGTGTTCTCTTCCTTGGTTCTTTTACTTGTCTTTTATCAGTATTATTTAAGTATCACAACATGCAGCCAAGAAGAATCATCGAGGCAATAATGACCAAAGTCACATTATTATAATGTTTCATTGTTGAGTAGAGATCCCTCCAGTTCACTGTGTTTGCTGGAGAGCAAATGGCTTTTCGGAGCCGTGGCCCAGATATTTACACGCTTGCTCGTGCATTCTGCCTGTGATGTCGAAAAGTTAAAAAGACTCCAGAAGAGGGATGTGGGAACGCAGTAATGCTTTGTAGTTTCGCCGTGTTGCTAAAGGGGAAAGAAGTATTTTGTTGGTTCAGCTGTTTTCATTCCTATGCTCCCTTATCTCATTAGTGGCAGCATGTGACCTCAGTGTTTAGTGTACATACATTGGGGTTCAACACACCACTTTCATGTGTTCCTGTGGACTTTACTATGAAGAAAATAAATAATTTTTAGACTTCTCATTTAGTTTTTCAAAATGTATTCAATGATTTTTACCTAACCGGTTCCCTCACCATCTGTCCTTTCAGGGAACTCACCTTCAGAGGAGTCAGAAGAGCGTGACAAGGAGCCCAGGACGCTGACCTATCCTGCGTATGTCGCCAGCCTGCTTGACACGGGTGCAAAGCGCATGGCAGCCGGTGTCCGGATGGACTGTACCAGCCAGGGCCAATGCCCCCGCTCGTGCCACCTCTGCCACATGAGCCCGAGGGCGGCACAGGGGCGGCAGCAGTCTGAGCCCGTTCTGCTGCAGATTACGAAGGCTGCGCCCATCTATGAATTAGTGTCCAACAATGAGACATACCAGGTGCGTACTGTGGTTTAGGCACATACGAGCTCGGACTGTCTAATGTTTGGAAAAACAGTCCTTACTGCTCACGTTATATAATCTTTCTGTCACAACCACAAAAATGTGCTACATCTTGTCTCATCCTCTTGAAGGGATGATCTCACTAAACCTTTCATGTGTTAAAGGAAGCTCTTACTATCCTATGTCCTTGGTCACCCTTTGTTCAGTAAATTCAAGTTCCACTTTTTAGACAAGGTAAACTTTTCCCCCATTTTTTCATCTGACATACCTTAATGTGTGAGGACAGTTTATAACGGCAAAAAAATCAACCCAGGCGTGTTTATAGGGATGTGATCATGGAACCATAGTCCGTCAATAGACATCCTGCAAGGAAACACTCCATGTGGCTTGTGGCTGTACAGACAGAGAAGGATCCATCAGGCCTGATAGCCTCATGTCATATTTCTTTCTCACAACTGGTTACAGAAACCAGGGATTTATACAGGGAGGTTTTTGTCTTATCCAATATAAAACCCTCCTCTGCCGGCAGCATGCTGTGCCTTAATCTGCTGTAGTATGCTGAGGCTTATTTGACTTTATCGATACTGTTTGTCGAAGCTGCTTCTAGTCCTCCAGAAGAGAGGTCGATACTAGGCCGTCCACACACCCCACCCCCCCAGGGTGCCAGGCTTTCATCGTGAAGCACAGGCAGACAAATACAGCCGCTGTTATTGACGGGAGTTGTTTGGAGGTTGCTGCTGCTTAACTGTGCAGCTACTTGTGTCCACATGATGCACAGGCAACATTTTGAATTAACTGGTCTGCGCATACCAGGACCACAACTACAAGGGGTGTGCATGTACAGTGTATGTCTCTGGCAAATCAAAATGCACGCTAAACGCATTATCAAAAATTACATGCAAAAAAAAAAAAGAACTGCCAACATGCAGTTCAGCACAACAGATGATCTGACTTCCAAAATATACGAAAACAAGTAAAACACTTGATACATCTGAGAGTCACCTCCGGTGCCAGAATAATCATTATGTAGAACACCAATATTTCGCTATTGAACATATTCTGTGAAATCTCCAACAGTACGTTGGAATTCAATATATATTCAGACTATTGTCTTAATGGGGACAAATACCTGGTATTCTCAATAACATCTCAACAACTTACAACGGTGTCACTTTGTCACCAAGAGCACATGACCTTTAACCTTTGTGTCGTGTTCGGGTCAAATCTGACCGATTTCCATTTCGATCAATCATAAATATTGTGTTTTACATTTTATTGTCTCAAGGGCTTATGATATCCTCCACACTAGGCATTTGAACATTTACAATTGCTGATCACTACTTTCATTGAATTTTGAGTTGTTTAGTCAACTTTGTAACACCTGTGGTGTTCCCGGTCAAAAATGACCGCCATAGGAAATGAATGGGTTGACCCTAGATTGTGTTCATTCATCAGATAGTACACAACCACAAATCCACCACCACCACCACACGCACACACAAACACACCTACACGCACACACACACACACACACACACACAAACACACCTAAACGCACACACACACACCTACACACACACACGCACGCACGCACATACACGCACGCACACACACACACACTCCACCCCACGTGAACCCCTTTCAGACTGACCATGTGTCCTCTCTTTCCCGTGCTTATGTGCCTGTCCCCCTACGTGAACCACACCTTCCAGACTAAACGTGTAACACTTCAAAGTTACCAATTAGGTGTTTGTTATGGGAACCTGGCTCTTTCCCGGACTAATGTGTCCATCCCCCCACGTGAACCACACTTTCGATACAAAACGTATGATATCTTCTCACAGATCCCCTATATATAGCTTGCTTGTGCATTGCTCTTATTTTACTCTGAACACAATGAGTCGGCGCCCGATCAGACGTTTTTCTGTCAGAGAGGCTCTTGACCTTTTTTTTCAAACTGATGAAGACGGGATTGGAGTTGAACCAGAAATAGAGGAGGATGTTTCAGAAATAGAAGACAACGATCCTGATTTTGATCCAGACCATCATGAGACCGAACAGTCAACATATGGCGAGGAAGAGGCCCCTGAGGAAGAGGCACCTGGGGAAGAGGCCCCTGTGGAAGACACACCTGAGGTGACATTCCAGTCCAAGGATGGCAACTTGCTCTGGTATTCATCCCCCCAGGACAGAGGAGGCAGAACAAGAGGGGAAAATATCATTAGGATGTCACCAGGGCCAACACGGTATGCAACATCTCATGTGGATGACATCAAGTCCAGCTTCCAACTCTTTTTACCAGAGTCCATTGTGGAAATTATACTGGCGATGACAAACCTGGAAGGGGGGCGTGTGTTTGCGGACACATGGAAGGCCTTGGACCAGGTAGACCTCCAGGCCTACATGGGTCTGTTGATTCTAGCAGGAGTACATCGGTCCAACAATGAGGCTACAAAAAGTCTGTGGGATGCAGAGTCAGGGAGGCCTATATTCTGGTCAACTATGTCCCTGCAACAGTTTCATGTCCTCTCAAGAATTATCAGATTTGATGACAGAGCTACACGACCACAATGTGTTCATGTTGATGTTCTGATGTTCTGTGAATTTGGTCTCTGTTTTGATTTTTCTACAATAAATGTTAATTTTGGAATACAACTTTCAATTTCTGTGTCTATTCACTGCAGTTATTCATGTAACCAGTAGTCTGAGACATTGTTTACAGGTTAAAAGGGAGTTAAATACAATTTGGTGACGATCAATGGTTTTTGTGTTAATGTAAGGGCAGTTAAAACAGGCCGGTCAAATTTGACCGGGAGCACCAAAGTAAGGGGGGAGAAACGAACACGACACAAAGGTTAAACAGTAGATGTACAGTAACAGAATGTAGCAAATGTCAGTCTAATTTACAGCAATTCATTGTTATGTTATCGGTTTACAATGTTCATTAAACACGTTTACTGTTGTGTGTGAACATGTGCAAGATGTGCATAGATTTTAAATATGCAGGGTTTTGGTGTTTGAGCTTCATGGAGAAAGATTTTATTGAACCTGTGAAAAAATAAAACAATTCCTTGTAAGTACCCAGTACTTTCCACATAAATGTTAAAAACACTTTCATTTCAAGTACTTAATTAAAATATGTAATGAAATTTTTTTTTAAATACAGTCTTTGAATTTTAAAAACTAAAAAGGAGTACAAACATTTCAGATAGGGTGCAATCTGACACACACACACACACACAGGAGGCACAGAAACACCTGTATCTGTTTTCAATGTTATTTGAATTGGTGGTTGTGTATCAATTTAGCTGTGCGTGTGATTTGAAAATCACTATACTCAGAGTTGTAGGGAAATACAACTATATTGCATGTGGTTCCCCTTCATCTCTTTCTATCCCTACATCCTCACATGTTCCTTTATAATATACAAGCTATGTAAAGCATGTAAATGTAGATTTTCCTTTTTCTGTCTCCCTGCACAGTCTCTTCAGGAGGCAATGATGAGCATGCTGTGGTGTTCAGGGAAGGGCAACGTTATCGATGACTGGTGTCGCTGTGATTCCAGCGCTTTTGGCACAGACGGACTGCCCACCTGTGCCCCACTTCCCCAACCTATGTAAGTAACTTAGAATAACATTACCTCCCTCCAAACACATTACTCTCAAATGGGTTGAGGTAAATACCATCCATCATTTCACTGGCAGAACTCTATCTCCCGCTGCAGTGGTCTTGAGTAATGTGCCACCGGGATGCATGTTCACACTGAGTTGTGTTCCAACCAAGTAGAACAGCTGTGGATGGAGTGGACTTACTGAGTGGACCTGTTCGAGGATCAGGGGGCCACCGGATGAGAGTGACTGCTTTCATTTCTGTCTGAAAAAATGGCAAAAATAAGCACAAAGACATGCAAATCAAATTCAAGTACATGTAAAACAGCAGCAAAGAGATAGAGAACAACCATAAAGAAATGAAAAACATCAACAGAGAAACCAAGCAACCACAGGGGTTGGTTCATGTGTCAACATCGTTACACCAGTCACTGATAAATTCCTCCTGTCCAGTTGGTGGTGTGCTAATCAATGAAATTAGCCACTGTATTGATTGTTTGGAATGAAAGCTGTACAAATGGGCTCCAAAGCCACGTAGCTGCTGCGGATGATCTGTCCACTGTCGGACATAACATATCGGAGGAAGTGGCTATATTTTCTGTTGACAGAGTTGTTTGTGATTTGAGTAGTAGCAGTAACAGTAATGAGACCAGTCTGCTGACAACATCTTTCACTCAGCGTCAAGGCTTTACATCTCCGTCGCTCTGTTGCCAGGCTGAAGCTGTCGTACACCTACGAGCCCAGCAGCTCATTGGTCATCCTGGAGTGGAACCACACGGAGCCACCAATCGGTGTCCGCATCGTTGATTACCTCATCAGCCAGGAGAAGGTGACAGAGAGGACCGACCACTCCAAAGTTGAGACAGGTGCGTGGGCCCAGAATCCCCCATATCATGAGTTTGGCAATTTATGACAAACAAGATCCAGTTAGTGGAAAACTGTGAATGGGTTAATGTTGTTCCTAACCCGAACACTTTCTAATCCTGCACGAGGCTCTGTTGATGATTTTGTGGAGCACTTCGACAGGGGTAATGAGTAAATCAGTTGGCGGTGTTTGTATGGGCAGCTGTTGGCCGGTGTTCATTATTTATGCTGGCTCAATTTGCTAATTTGTCTGCACCATGTGGCCACAAAAGCCTAATTTGTTTTATCTAGTCGACCACCTGGAAGGAATCCTGGCTTAGGGGTGAGAGAGAAGGGATTTCATCAATCTGTAGCTGCACAGTTTACACTAAAGTTTACCACCTGGCATCAACCCCACTATAATGCTGTAAAAGCATTTGTGAATTTTTATCGTTGACATTTTACACTTTAGTTTTGGAGTTTTACAGAAATTAAGTAACAAGCTGTTGTGGCCACAACCTCAAAAGGATACTTGTGGTTAAGACAAAATATTTTATCAACGGAAAAAAGAGTCATTATATTACACAATGGGTTTGGTGGAGGCCTGGGAAGATCTGGGACTTAAACGAAAGAAAGAAAGAAACAATAAGAACTGTGCCACGATGACAGAGGCAGAGAGAGAGAGCTCCTCCTCTCCAGCCTCCCTTAAATCACCCTCCACCTCATCTCATCCCAAGCACCTGAGAAAATGAGAATGGAAAAAAGATATTTGAGATTTACTGCATCTTTCTGAACATTCTAAAAACATCACTGGGATTACCGCAGGCCTATTTCACTTGTAGTTTTCAAGACCTCCACAAGATGGTGTACACCAGTAATAATAATACTGGCATATTAAATTGTAGGATTTGGTTTGTTGATTATACTGAAAACCAACATAATGAGCTGATGTTTTTATTTTATTATAAATAAACATTTTATCTCCTGTAGGTACTGTTCTTGCTATGAGTGTTGCTGGAAATAAGTTGTATATTGTAGCACTGGTCATGACTAATCAGTGATGATGCTATTTAGTAATTCCTTTCTTTTAAAAGCAGCACATTTGATCAGAATCAACAGAAAAGTGTTACAAACTTTTTTTGAAAATGACTCTATTTTACTATTAAATTAAATCCATATCAGAATCAGGTTTTATTGCCAAGTAGGTTTACGCATACAGGGAATTTGTTGTGGCATGTGATTAGCCTAAATATAAGAATATAAATGCAAAACACTACTAAAAGTTCTGTATATAGTGAACAGTAGATATGAGCATTTGTACAGTGTGACCATTATTGGCCAGGGAGAGTTCCAATTTCACAGTAACAGTTGAATAACACGAGAGCAGAACACAGAGACTGATTCAGGCTTTATTAAAATTTGCAAGCGTCAGATGGACTGGGAGACTGTTGAGACGGTGTTAGTGCAGAAAATTGAGTGCCGGAGTCAGACAGAGGAACTGAAGCTACAGAGAGAAAATGACTGGCTGGCAAGAGCAAGGAACAGTATCTTTTATAGAATGGTTGGAAATGCAACTGACTGAGCAAACAGTGTACGATCCGGCAGAGTGTTGAGGGAGGAACCAGGTATTTGTATGTGAGCAAGATGATGGTGATGATGGCAGCTCGTGGTCTGACTCCTAAACACCTGACTCCACTACACACACACAAACAGAGGAAGAGAGACACACTGCAGGTAGACAGAGATGGAGGCCCTGCCATTTTTAACAGTGATGAGGTCCCAGGCCTTAATGATGAGTGGATGGAGGGATAGACTTCAGATGTGTTTCCTCTCATGTCTTGAGTATAATGAAGGACACAGAGAAGAAGCAACAGGAGCAGCAGGGGCGTGTGCAGCACTGTCATCCATAACAGAGCGTCCAGCTTATTTGGCCCGACCTGCATATATGAGCCAGAGCTGGCAAAACAAGGGCAGTTTGTTTTAGCAGTAATGATCCAATCCATAATGGGGACTGTTGCAGCTCCCTGTGAGTACCAAAGTTTGTTGTAGCTTAATGAGAGCATAAACTGTGTTAGTCAGAATAGTGGCGACCATTAATCAATGCAGCACATTCAGAGGAGAGGAGCAGGAGAGTGTTTCCTTTATTACTGTTATTTTGCTATAATAAGTCATGCAGTGTTATGGCTGTGAGGGAGTCTATTTGTTTAAAAAGAACTTGTACCATTAGTTGGACCATTTATTTACATCATCAGTCAGTAATTCAAAGCTTCAGCTGCAGACTTAACACACTGCTAACCTTTCTTGATAAGGAAAGGTTTAAAATAGTGCTTTACTGTGTAAAAATATACAGCTTGTCTCTCACTCTCCTCCCCTCTTGTATTACAAGTACATTTTTTAATGAAGCATATGACTTTGATGATCCATGATCAAAGGATATTTTCTGTTTTCTGCCTCATTTTATCTGAATTCGACTGTGCTGACATGCAGCTGTAAGAACACAGTTATTTATTTAAAAGAATCACAAAGGGCTATTTATAGGTTGAAATGATGACTGTTGTTCAGACTTTCAGTAAGAAATAAGATCCATTTTGATCATTTGTTCTTGAAACATGTGTGGATAGATAATGGTGTGGAATTTATATTAATATTACATTTGCAATTTTTGGGGAGTATGTTACTATGACTGTGGTTTCCTAGTAACTATGGAATTGATTCGTGGCTCGGTGGTTGTGGTTGCCAGTCAGTCAGTCAGAGAGTGGAGCCACACAGCTTTTTTGACCTCTCTACCGAACACACTCTTTTCATTTTTGTCCCTGCGTATCAATGTACCAGTTATTTTTGTGTGAAAAAAAAAGTTTAACTTTTTATCTGAATCAATCTGGAGAGAGTCATTAAAGCCTCAAGCTAAGATGCATTGATTGGAAACCTACAACAGTAAAACATAATGTGGACATCATCTGCTATTCAGATTCTATATGAAATGTTTTCATTTACCAAAACACAAAATTATTAATTAAAACTGGTAAATATTCCCTATTTGATCGGGATAGTGAATAGTTCATATGTTCTTTAGAGGCATTTTTGAATTGAAAGCCTGTGTAAGTTTTGTGCTGCTTTACTGTAGTGGCGCATGTTAGTAATCATCATTATTCATTATGACACAACGTGGCTGGACCTTGTTTTCTTTTTGGACCATGATCCTACGTCTCTTTGCTCTTAGTTTTCATATTCTAGCATATTACATACACTTACTGCAGTGAAATCTGTGTGCTTATTTGATTTAATGCAAATTGATTTGTGAACATCCTGTTATCACAGTAACAATATCATCTTAAACTTGATATTAACCTTCAAGATGAGAAATCAAAAAAAGCCACCCCACATGAACTTATCATATCAGTTACTACACTGCTTTACGTGTACAAATTCCGATATTTCCTACCAAGATTCCCACATGAATCCTCTCGCTTTGGGTTAAGTTTTCAAATTTCCCTGGGTGGGAATCTATAATGTCTATAATGGAAAGAGCAGTGGAACTGCAGCAGCACAAATGAATCTTTAATGCTGGGGAGGCATTTTGACTTGGAACAATGAAATATTGCTTTCATGGCCAAAGTGACCTTTCAGTTTCTGTTTTGAAGTTTTGGAACATTATTTTCTCGCAGTGCCCTTTGAGCACATCGCCTGTGTCAGCCCACAATTACCACTGTGTTCCAGAGCCTTACAAAACAAATGTTTGTCCCGATCCTCTAATCTGTGCTGTCAGAGGGATAAACAGAGAAGATGGAGATGGTGGCCGCTCCACCATCCGGTATGACTCTCTGTGGTTGAGAGAAATATTTTGGAGTTGTGGTGCCTTGATGTAATGTTAACGTAGTTTAAACAAACTTCTTATCGTGCCTCAAAGTCAATCTCTCAGGCATCAGAATAGTACTAGTACTTCATGATCAAAGTTTTAAGTTTTTTGGAAAGAGCTAATCAATATTTAGTTTTTTGATGCAACAGGAACTGCTGCAATCTGAAACACAGATTAAGACATTACTGCTAAAGTAACCCGCTGATGCTATCAGTTGGTGGTTGATACATGCATGCAGCTTTAGAGGACACATAGATGAATATTCCAATCAGATAAACAGACCTACAACCTACGGTCTTGTATCTGAGATAAGATACCGCGGCTATCATTGAATTTGTGGCGATGTTTTTATGGAAATTAGCAATGGTACTTGGAGAGACCCACAGAAACTGCGTCACAGGAATATTCCACTCTCAACTGTTACTGTCATGCTGAGCCTTTCCAGTTCACAGATTCTAAATAAGGCATTGCTTGTTTCCATGGTGTCATGCACTTCAGCCATCCTCATTAAACTAACGGAGATTACTTTCTCGCGCAAGGGGACATTTTTACTATCTCCTCAGCTCTTCTTGCTCCACAAGGATCATTTCTTGAAATTTTCCAGCCAGTTTCATACCTAATCACCAAGCTCGTCCCTGGGCCCTTACTGTATATGCAGATATTATGTTGTGCTTTCATCGCAAAAACAGACCCCGGTCTGTACGTTAATTGCCTCAAAACAGACTCTCAGAGGCAACACTTGCCTGGGAGGTATAATCCATCACTGCAGAATGTGAGTAGAGGATGATTTCATCAGGCTCTTGCCTAAAGCCCCATTATTTCCATTCTGTCACAAGAAATACATGACAGTGCACAGACAATATGTGTGGGTGTGTTTGCTACCCTCTGCCAAGTAAGTGTGATGCTTTGATCAGCAAGTTTCTGAAATGCTCCCATCCTCAGGTATTACACAGCTTACAGTGATAATAAATACAGTATCTTCATCTTTATGATTTAGAGCAGATGTTTCCAAGGTGGGCCTCCCCAGGGGGACTCCTAACAGTTTCAGGGGAGGCCCAGTAATAGAATGTGAAAGGAATACTAACCAGGGTATTGCAGTAGTTATCTAAAGGAAGTCATGTAGAATAGGTTTAATGTGCATGATCTGTTTAAAGAGAGAGTTCAGAGATTTCCCACTTTCCCTGAGTCTCAGTCTAATAACGGCCTTAAGACAGACTTTATGTATTTACTGTGGACTCGCATCATGTCAAACAGCAATATTGGGCTTTCTTTGTGCAACTGTGGAGGGGCCATTGGGATCATATAACATCATCATTGTAGCACAGGCATCAAAGAAGTTAGAACTAAGGAATTAATCTAATATGGGGTGAGGGAGCACTTATTTTCTTCTTTGTCTGTGAGGAGGTCCACAGTCTCCATCTTTGAAAGCCCCTGAAGTAAGAATACATTTTGTAATGGGCTTAAAAATCTCAAGCTTGAGGGTCATTGTTTTTTTTATTTGAGAAATGATCAAAAGTTGAACTAGTTACAGATTTCTTTACAAAAAACTTTGGTGCTGTTTCTCTCCGAACAAAAGAAGAGATTAGCATCTGGTCCAGTCATGACAAAGAGCCTGTGCCTGTTCCTGCAACACACTGATGCTGGCAAGTGAGAGCTTCACATCAGTTCAAGCCTGTTTAAAGTGTGGGGCAGCTGTTCTGACTTTATAACCGTACTGAGATGTTCGATATCTTGCTGTTACTTTGAGAGAGAGTAGGTAGTAAATCAAAGTGTCTCCAATCGGAAGCAATATTTTATGTGAGGAATAAAGTTATAGTTCAGTCACTCTTACACAAAATTCAGACAGTCAGTCAAACGTGGGGGGGAAAGTTTGCATTCAAACTATAATGACCCAATTGAATTGAAAATATGCAGTAGAAGAGCATTAGACAGGCCCTCACTGTAAGCTTGACCCTAACCTGGTCCTGTAACCCCCCGTTCATGGCAAAATAACAATCAAAGGTGAGGCTGTTTGTCATTTTTGTACTATGAAAATGCCTGATAACAGATGTGTTAGCAGCAGCTGAGGAGGAAGTTTTCAACCCTGTCTGACTGCATTTGAATGGATTGTGTCCTGTCAAATTTGTTTTTAGAAAAATTGGCAGCCCCACTTCCAAAAAAATCCATGAAATTGCATTAAATAAACATTGTTTTGACGAGCTCAACAACACAATTATTGAAAGGGGCCTTCACTGTCTCACTGTCGGAGTTTAGGAATGTCAAACAAGATTTGTGTTAATGTAGTTTGACACTTGTGTTGCTTTGACACTGACCATGTAGGCTACAACCTCTAAATAGCCAATTTGTTTGTGATGTATTGGTAAAGTTAAGGGCATGCCAAGATATAAGATATATTTTGTGCAGATTAAAGATCCATGATATCACCAGGATGTGCATGTTAACCAATTAGGATTTTTTTAGTTTTCATACATACTGCTACTACTGGAAACTGTTTAACAGTTCAGAGTTTGAAAAATAAAGTATAGCTGCAAGGGAAGAGAATAAATCCACACTCATTCAGACACTCATTCAGTCACATTAACCCTCAAGAGTAAAGGAGTGCACTCTCCTATAGAGTAAGAAGCGAGAGCTGTACATCCAGAGGAAACCAGACTCTCAAACAGACTACAGTTGAACCCCTTCATCTTTTTTTTACACCCACGTGACACAAAGGAGATAACATATAGGTGACACAACTTACCAAGATCACATTCCATAACTTATGAGTGTTGAAATTGTCAAAACTTTAAACAGCTCCCATTTGCTGCCATTTAGATGCTCCGATGTGTGAAATTGCCAGCCACAGCTCTAATTACACTGAGAGAGAGTCAGTGTGGCTATGCTGCTTTCAAAGAAATGTAGAAACACACACACACATAATGCAACCTACAGTGTTCACGATGCTGTAAGAGCTAACCTTGTCTTAAGCGAGGTGATTGATTACTTCGGAGAAAACACCCTGATCATGTGCACACACACGGCAAAGGTGGTTAGGCTTGGATGTTCTGTTGAGTTACGAGAGAGGAGGCGGGAGAAGGAAAGTGGGGGGGAAAGGACCACCAAGGAAAGAGGAGGAGGGAGGGGAGGAAGACAGAGACATGGGGAAACAGAAAGACAGGAACAGGGCAGAAAAAGATGGAAAGATCTAGAAAGCTGCTCATGTTGTTTGGTTTTGATTTTAGCTGTCAAGTCTTCTGTAACCTCAGAGAGCTAATCTCACATGAGCTGGTGCACAGTTCTCCCCTTGGCCTCTTCCACTCTTCCTCCTCTTGCTTTTTCTTCACCACTCCCTCATCTTCTCTCCTCAAACCATTTCTGACCATCTCTCCTCTGTTCTTATCCCTGCCTCTCCTCCTCCTGTCTTCTGTGCTCTTTTCTTCAGATTTGCCCCCACAATGGCCTCCTCTCTTTTTTTCTTTTGGTACCACATGCTCCCTCTCTCTTGCATTCTTCCTGTTTTAATCTTCTCCTCTTTCAAATGTTCTCCTGTTTACACCTAAAGGCATCACAATAGGGTAAAACATAGGTTAAACTATGTTGTATTCTGTAGAGACTATCCAGTCAGTGAAAATATCTAATAATGTTCCGGCAATTTTATCTGCATAAATAACACCATGTAATGCTTATGCAGGAGTTCTGAGGCCATTTAAGTTGTTTTTCGATGCATCTTCTTACAACAAAAGGAAGATGCCGCCCCCTCACTCTCAATATGTACAGGATGTATGCAGACATTATATTTTGCCGGATAATAAATCAGGAGTCATGAATGATGGCTGTATTGCAGGACCTTCACACCATTTTTAATGATACTTTAATTAGCATTGATGTAACTGTGTAATGTAGTTCAAGTGACAAGAAAATGATCAGTGAGAGCAGCCAAAGCTGCTTTCAGACGTGCACTGGACTCGGCAGTTCCTCAGTATTTTTTTTTTCCGGATTATCTGCTGACTTTCTCCTCCTGGCCTCCAGGCAGAAAACCAGGCCTGACAGACGCAAAAAGAAAAAAAAGATAAGAAGAAAACAAATACCTCCCGGTGAAAAAGTGGTGACACACGTAGAAGACACAGACAAAGATATTTAGAGAATTTGTGGTGATAATAGCTGATGCCAGTTTCTGTGTGTTGTAAGGAAAATTACATGATCTCTGGAGCAGAGCGACTACGTCACTTCCTGCTGTTGCACCCGTCTGCTCCACCTCTCGTCTGAATAATGCAGAGAATTTGCTGCTGTTGTGAACGTGTCTGTGCAGAAAACCTCCTGCTGTGTGAAAGGCAAACTCTGGGTAATCTCTGGACCCAATTCTCCAGACTAGCAGGTAGTGTCCTAAATGGCTATAGACTTGTTTTCTTCATTATCCAATGCGTCTGTCACTGGGATAAATAATGGAGATCTTCTATGGTTCTTCCGTTAGATTAAAGCATGGCAGTTTCATGCTTAGACTAGAGGTGTGCTGCTTCACTAGCCTCACGATTCAATTACGATTGAGCAGTCAACGATTCGATTCACAAGGATGCCTCTCGATGCATTTCAATGTATCACAATCATAATTTTCTTTTACTGCACATGGCTGCTTTTTCATTACTTAATACAATCAGTCAAACATGAACTTCATTTTTATTTAGAAAGGGCTTTAGAAAGTATTCTAGACTGTGATTGTTATTGCAATTGTGCCATAATTTACAAAATAATGTTTTCAATTCAAATATCAGACAGTAAGTCTAAGACAGTGGTCAGTGCTCTCCACACTGATTTGACATCGTGTGCTACTCCTAAGACTTAAAACTCTAATTATAGCCTTTATTGTATCAAGGTGGCTTCACCTGGCCCCCCTTAGCAGCGCCACTGCATTGAGGCGCCTTATATTACATTATATTTAGCTGAGGCTTTTATCCAAAGTGTCTTACAATGAGTTTGTGAGGGAACAAACCCAACAACCACAATCAAGTACTCTGCAGGTCATCAAATGACTCTGCTCCTGTTTCCGAATCATCCCTCTAAGAAGTGATCTTTTAAAAAGCCTGCTGAAGTCATATTCATGTTCCTGGATAAACGGGGCATCGCTTCTTCTGCAACAAAGAAGCTAAATCACTGTGCTGTGTCTCAAAATCTCCAGAACGTTCTGCTCACTTTTACACTGATGTCCTGACTTTGTGCACTGCGTTACGTTACATGTGTCTCATAAACTCTTGAGCGAATGATGGTGTTTATTGCCAAAGTGTAAAGTGAGCACAGGTCGGGGGGAGGTAGGAGGAAACAGACTCTAACACAGGATGACCATATGTCCGTCTGTCTGATCCTGAAGCAGTGCTGGTTATAATTATGCAGCAGCGGGGGGATCCCTAAGACAATGAACATAGCGGAAAACATGAATCAATTATGTTCAGTCAGTCGTCCAAGTCCACATCAGGATGCATCTAAGACTCAAGATATTTCCACACCTCTAGTACACATGGCCAACTTTTAAGCTAACATGCCATCATAGCTATCAATAAAATGCTCGAGAGAGAAGTGGATGCCACCAGGTTCTTCCAAACACAGCCAGAGACAAACAGATCCCTTTTCAGCATCTTTATTATCTCTAACATAAATTCCCAAAACTCTTAACTTAAATTGCCAGCAATTTCTGCTGGTTTCTAGCTTTGCAGCTTGGCTCTGTCCAGTCTCTTTCCACGTCTCTCTGTGTTCCTCCCATGTGCTGCTGCCTTTTGAACCAGAGGATCAATCAGCAAACAGACCTCAGCCGCACTGATCAATCCTCTGGTACAGGTGGAGGTGCTCTCTGTGTTTATCCACAACCAGATTAATTCACCGGGTTCGCCAGCTGCCTCTGCCTCTGCTCTCACACTAATGTGCTTTGATTGGCCAGTGTCTGCGCTTGACTGTTTGTTTGAAAATAATTCAGCAACGCAACGGAATCACAATGCAGCTCTGCAATGCATGACATCGCTCCCATTGAAAGTGAATGAGCAGAGTTTTGTGTGACACATTTATTGCATACATGTGAGTCCAATGTTAGTGATATTATCCTTCCTGCTCCTCTACCACACACATGGCTGCTGTGGGTGGTAGAGGGGAAAGAAGAAAGTTACATTTCTAAAGACTGCTAAATGAAGGTAGAATCTTCTCATTCAATTTTAACTAATTGTTCTCTCTAGGATTTGCACGGTAACCCAGATTAAATTATTAGTTTTTACACCTGTACCGCTGCTATCGGAAACTGTTTGATGCTACGTCAATATCTAAATTAATATTTCTTCCCGGTATTTAATCCCCAAATGGCTTGCATGATAAATTCCAGGAGGACAGTGAAACCAGATCATCTATTTACGGGAAAAGATCTGAACAGACATGACTGATCATCTGTGAAGAAATGAAAAAAAAAGAAGTACAAATATCTGCCCTTTACTTTCTCTGAAGGCTCATCAGAAACAGATGTTAGAATATTCCAATTTCTACCAAACAACCTTTTTTTATTAATGTACAGAGAATATATATAAATATAGAATATCATATTCATTAACGGCTGCATCTCTTATGTGTGTGGTTATGTAATGTTAGATGTAACAACATACAGTACATACAGCTGATGATTATGGCATCCAGCTTAGATCTGGAGCTGACAACAGCTTGTTTGTGTAGTAATCTCTTCCTTAACAAGCTTCAGGCACACAAGGTGAGATCATACTGTTAGCGCACACATACACACACGCATATGCGCAGTCCCCAGCAGATGTGTGGAAGCTTCATGAATAGGAAGTCTGCTTTAAGTCAGGCCACCACTCGGCTGGACCAGACTCACTGTGAAAACAAACATCCCTTGAGCTGTGAGCAATACAATGATGTAACAGCTTTAATCACCTGGCGAGGGCAAGGTTTGCTCAAGGGTCAGTGGAACAAGGGATCCAATCAATAAACACATTACTCACCTATCTACATCACGCACACCGACACCAAGGGTGACCGAAATGTGTGTGTCCCCCCAAACCTAAACCAGGCTGAGCTTCCTCTCAGGACCAGTCACTTCCTCTGAGTTGCCACTGCATGACCCTCCCCACCTGCTTCCTCTTTACTGTAGTGAGCACAACACTACAGTATGTCATCTTGGTTCTATCCAATACAGGCTATAAAAAAGCCCGTGAAAATAAACTTGAATAAAAAAATTGCCAACAGCATTTAATTTGTTTTACCTATATTAGTGATGTTTGGATCACATCACTCACCACACCACTTTCCCCTAATTTTCTGGGTCCAGGTTGCAAACAAAGCAACAATGGAGAGGATCCTGGAACTAGACTCACCCGCTCCACTTGTCAAATCCTGAACACCCCCCCAGCATGTTTTGAAGTATCCAGGAAGGTCTACATGTCAGTGCAACTATCGGAAATTATGATGATGCATGCGTTGCGACCACCAGCCGCTCTGTGATTCTCCAGAATGTCCAGATGGCCCCTGCTAAAGGTGCTCCTAGAACCTCTGTACTCACGAGCTTATTTATTCAACCCTATGGTTGTAATTGTAGGAGAGACTTTCAGGATCAACCTTACACAACATTGACAGAACTCTGGAAAATTGAAGCTGTCTCGTAGTCAATCATTCCCACAGGGTTGCAACTTACTTTCAACACAGTGGTGTTAGTCCACAATTTTACACGAACCGTACAATGGCCTCAGACTTGGAGGTGCTGACCCTCCCGACTACTGCATATACCAAACTTGTCCCGCCATGCAAGTACTGTATGGAACCTCTGAATTGAGACCCAGTTAATTTTGACTCAGTTTTGTTTATGATACTCAATGATTGATTAAAACCTGACATACTTATTGAGTAAACTAATTATTAATATTCTATAAATGTAGAATGCTGACCAACTGTCGTATGTGAGATGTTAGTTATTCAGCCCTTCTCTTTCCGCCTTAATTCCGCCTTGTTGTAAGCAAACATGGTAAACAGTGGGACAGATGGCATCCCTTGGAAACCACCAGTTATTTTGTTCTATAAAATGAGAATGAGCTTGCATGCTGGCCGTGTCTAAACTGGCATATAACCACAATTCAGCACAGGCATGTGGACATTGACTTGCAATATTTACTGTAAATATTTACAGTATTTACTGTATATCAGTTCAACTGTGCAGTTTTCACAGATTTTGAAGTCAAGGAGTCTGATATCCAATTTTACTAAAATCAATAGGTTAAGTAGTCATTAGGACCATCTCTACTGCTCATCCAACTTACCAAAGGTGGTCAGAAGTTGACAGCTCTGCATTTCTCTTTACACAAGTGTCCAAGATACAGATACTCCAGATGTTTTATTATGACTGCAAACGTGGTCATCATCATCATCATCATCAATGTTTGGCCTGGTGTTCTACTGCTACACTCACGAAACATGTTGGTTAGCACATCATAGTGCAGTTCAATAAGAAAATACCACTAGATTTTAAGATGCCAGACAGATCCAGGTTTCTCGATCTCTACAGACAGGAGCATTGATGTCTCCCTGTGAAGTTTCAAATTGGAGTGCTCTCCAGAACCCCACCAAGGGTTTCCAAGAAGGCTGGCTTCTTGGAAAGTTGTTCAGTACATAAACAGCTGGGAATCCAAACTTTCCTGTCTGCCACAGGTATTGCTGGGGGTGATCTTTCCTCTTGTACTTGACTGTAAAAATCAGTATATCATATAGCCAGTCTGATAATTCTCTCACCACATGGTGTCCTTGGACAAATCCATAAATCCATAAAGAAACCACTGTGCCTATCATGGAGTTCAGGACCAGTCCAGAACCAGTGCCATGCTTACAGGTGTCCTGACAGTATGAGGTCAGAAATGCACATGCTCCTTTCCCAGGAAAAACATTCCATGTTTCAAATAGTCGGGATTTAGTCCAATAACCAAAATGCTTCTGCCAACTTTCACCTGCAAGCAACCTCACTACGTTTGTCTCTGTGACCAGGCACTAATTTACCATGACAGACTCAACCACAGGTTGTTTCTCTCAACACAGCGCTGTAGGAAACTAGTAATGATATTACATGACGGGAAATTTTGATACAGGGTTATTTGTTTCTTTTGTGTGTAGACTTCATCAACTCAAAGATGCCTACACTGTATTGTACAGTATGATTTACATATGTCACATCTTTTTCAAGCCATCTTTTTTTAAATGTTTTAGGTGATTTACGTCTTAATTACTTTACTTAGAAAGTTAATCACATTTATAATTTACTAAATAATATAAATTATACTAACTTAACATTTGAATGTTTATTCATCGATACAATACACAAATTAGAATCTACAGTCATTTCCGATGGCAGCTTTGAACTGCCCATTACAGAGGGGCCATTAGGCTAAAACCAAGTTGAAGAAGATAAATGTTTTTTGTTTATGTCAGAGGCTAAAGTGCAGTCTGTCTGGAATGCTGTCAGGGAATAATTGGTTAACACTTCAGCACTAACATTTCTGATTCATACCCAGCCTGCTCCCTCTTCTTCTCTATTTTGAGCGGTTATCCTTCTTGTTAATACCACATGCAACACTGTCTGTTGCCCTATGCAGAACACCCACTTACAGTACATGCAAATGGACAGTAGAGAGCACTGTGATTGTTCTGATAAATTAGTCTTTTTGTTGCATTTGCTCTCAGTTGCTACAGTATATGAATGGAGCCTAGTTACTGAGCTATAACTGTTGCAGTGTTAAGTCCTCACAACCTCAAAACCAATTGCAACCAATTTTATTTTATACATTACCAATGATCCAGTCTATGAAGAACGGATGCTGAAGCACTTTCATTGTTGTCAGTGCTGCAATATAAACCAGGTGTTCCAATAGTGTGTGAGAATGGTGAGCTACTAGGCTACCTTGCAACTGCTGCTGACACTGACTTCTGTATTTTCACTGAATGCATAAGTGCACAAATTTTGAGTCATACAAAATATTGCTCAAATACAAATATGAGTTTATAAGATTAGATTTTATAGAATATTTGAGCAAACATTGGATAAAACATTAAAAACAATGACCAAAGACTTGTAGTAGGATGTCACTCAGGCGTTCCACTACTTTGGTCCGGAACAAAGTAATTTGACATTCTGCACAGATTCAAGGATAAATGATGAATGGTGATAATTTTGGTAATCCCTTGACTTTAACTATTATCAGGTTTGCACTTCCATCTGTCCAATCCAATACTTTGCTGACATTGTATGAGATGAGCTGACATAATATTGAGCTCAAAACATTATTGTGCAGCACAACCGCAAAAGCTGCTGGTCTTGCTGTAAACTTTTGATCTGAAATAATCATAGTCTGAACTTGAAACAAACAAATGGAAATACCATTTTACAACAGCAAGGACAGCAATGCATGGGCTCCCACTGGTGTGGATTGAAAAGCAATCCCTGACAGTAGAACGAGACACTGGATTTCAAAACAAAATTGATAAACCTACAAAGCAAAGGACCAGTGGTGATTATAGCTGCTAGCCTCAAGGAGAGATAAGGAGCGGGTCACAGAGGTCTAGTAAGAGGATTTCTATTTTGCTCCATGAACCATATTTCTTTCATTTTCTTATTTGTTGTCCTTTGATCCACCCAACGTTGCCAGATATTACATTAGCAGATATTGCACAGCTCTAATGTATAAAGCACCAAAAGGCTGTCCACAATGCGTTTATATATGCTGAACTTCCTACACCCTGTAAACAGACTTTGATGTATATTGGCGCACTAAACCCTTTGACATGCCGATAGTCATTTTAAGATGGCTAAATGTGGAAAGAGTTGCACTGCGTCTGTGCTCTATTACATGACAAGTAATAGTACAAAAATGCAAGTAAAGAGAGAACTATCTTTCATCGTACAGTGATTACTGGTCAGCGAAAAATCAAGGAGAGAGATCCAAGAGATCTGGAGTCCAGAGGTTTTCAAGTTGTCCCTAACAGAAAGAAAGAATGGGTTGTTAACAGTAAGAAACAAAGGGGTATAATCAGCAACAAACCTTTATGTAAACGCCATCCTCTGTTAAATGAATCAATATCCACGAGATTAGCCGTCATTCTATCATTATATATCCTGTCATGCTCAAAGAAGTGACTGGCCAAGCGGTCTTCACCATCATCTTCCGACCGTAATAATCCCTTTTTTTTAGTTTTGGTATTCCTGCTATGTTTCCCTATATTTTCTACTTGAGAACTAAATCTACAACAATTCATCAAGGCCCACAGTGTCAGTTCACAAGTTCATAGAAACTGGAAAATCTGCCTAATTTGAATGACACACTGGGGATTGTGCTTCAGTAAGTACACTCAGAAAAAACATTTTTATTTGGAGCCAGTTGGTGTGAAAAGACACAGTTGCAGACATGCGTGAGACAAACGGCTGATAGACAGGCTAAAGCCTCCAGAAGCACTTAAAAATGTTGTCATTGTGAATTGTGTATTGCTCAATTTAGAGGGGGAATGACAGATTAAGAGAAAGTGAGAGGGAAAAGAAAGTAAGAAAGTGGAAATGTTGAGAGAAGCCAAAATCTTGACTTTCCCCATACAATCCACAAATAAAGCAGTGGTATGTTGACATGCAGATTTGTATTTTTATGATATTATTTTCTAACTATACACTTGGTTACAAGGTATGACGCCTTCAGACTTCAGTGTGTGTTGTTGACCGCTGTATCTCCATTTTGTCCAAGGTGTTTCATTCTTTCACTGACGTATTTGGCTAAATTTACGGTTGGCGTGCAAAGCTCTCTCGTGGCAATTGCTATCCATTTGGTCAGATGCATTTCTATCAAATTATAAAACAATTTCTCGCCCCCGTGAAGATGTAATGTTCTATGAATTATGCTGCCGTGACGCAAATGGCAGCTGAGCAGCATGCATATCAAACCCAAATTGGGTGAAAACACGCACAGATTAGAGGGTTGTTCCTCCATCTCTTTCACACGAGGCCATTTTTTAAAATGATACCTTTGGGCAATCCCACCCTCTTCTTTCCAACTCATCATCCTTATCTTTCACCTCCTGTTCCTGCTGTTCAACAATTACTTCCTCACATCCAATGGGGTGCTGCTTCTAAGAGATTAGAGTCAGCCCTCTCCATGTGGCCAGTCGTCATGATCTGGTAGTGGTTGTGACCAGTGTTTAAGTGCCAAGAATGAACAGTGAAGGGTTTGTGGGTGATCTGTTGCTGTTGCTGTGTTGCTGGTCTCTTTATTCAATGGGAAGGTAGACAACCAATCCCAGATGTTGTTTGTGAAAGGTTTCACTGCCAATTTTGTGTTCATGTGTTTGTGTGTGTGTGTGTGCATGTGTGTGCGTGACTGCCAATTACAGCTAGTTACAAGGAAGCTGTCTACTTTAACCGAAGTGGATGAATTCCCAGGAAACCCGTAGTGAAACCTGCTGTAGGATGAAGAGAGGCGAAGCGTTTAAGCTCAAGGGTTTACCTTTGTATGCAGCACTGGTTTGTCTATGTGTGTGGTGTTGCACTGTAAACCATTTGCTCCCTCTCTCTATCTCTCTCTCTCGGTTCATCAAGTTCATGATATTCTCCTCTCTAAACCTGACTGTTTAGTGGAAGAGTGCTTTCATTGGGAGATATGGTGGAATCATAGCATAAGAATAATTAGGTTGCAGTTTGTATCTATATTTTGGACAACTTAGTATCTTTACATATTTAAAATACAACCTAGTTGCCATTTTGTCTTACCTTGACTATACATTTGGCCACTGACTGTAGTTTTGTACAGCATTTTCATTGTAGTTTTGAGTGATACAAATTGCTTCCACGGCTCCAGGACTCACGTGCCATTTATATTCCATGTTTTCCAAAGGTCAAGCAAGAGTCACACAACTATATCAACTTTATTAAAGGCATTGAAATACCAGTCACACTAGCTTTTTGCTAGTGCTATTAAAATAGCATTTAAAGTAAATATGCTTATTTGCTTACATTCTAAGGGTTGGATAAGAACACTGACATCACCCAGTAGAGAGCTGGAATAAGGATGTGATAGGCCTAGCTAAGCTTAAAGACTGGAGCAGCTACTACAGCTGGCTTTGTCCAAAATGGTCTATTTTTATTGTGTTGTTATGTAATTTTAAGTATGTTGTCATCTATAGAAATCTGCGGTAAAAGGAAACATAAATGTATTTCTACAGTAGACTATATCTAATGTGTAATGTCTGATAGGCATTAAGAATCCACAGTAAAATCATTGTCATCATTAAAACACCTGTCCTTTCCATTAAGAAGCTAAGAAAAACAGCAGTGGATTGGCTAGAAGACTCACACATGCGTGCAAACACACACACACACTCACAGGCACACTAAGGGACCCAGCTTGCACAACTGAACTGACAACAGCAGGCAGAGCTTCAAAAGGTGAGACATCCCATAACTCACATCAGTCTCCTGGCAATCCTTGATTTTTCCAACCAATCATACGTTAAGAATGTTGAGGGTAAACAACTCCAGCTGAATGACAAGTTCCTCAGCGTTGTGGCTCTCCCACTCTAAAATTGGATCTCCACAATCTGTGTGGTGTGTGTCATCTTATTTCTCTGCATATGGGACTTGGATTTACTTGGCGTAGTATCAATCCATTTTTGTGAAAGACAAATAATTTGGTCATGCCTGTGGGCTTAGTTGGTGTTGGGTCAGTGTAGGTAACACTCACTAATTGCATTTCCATCCTGGTGTTTTTCTGAGCATGAAAAAAACACGAGTGGAAACATTGAAATTTCAGCCGAACGCAGCACTGGGACAAAACAATACCACCTCCATGGTCCACTGGGGCTAGAAAAATACAGTCTACTGAACATACAGCCAGTGAGGACAGGGGAGCAGTCTCACCAGGGAGGCAGGCCGGGAACTTAAGAGGCCAAACAACCAATACACAGCCTCTCAACAAGTATTCCAGACAGATGTGCAGCTCTCCAGACAATCTGAGGATGTCACAAACACAGCAGCAAAATCTCATTCTGCTGACCAGAGACCGAGAGGACATGTTTCAGCCAGAGGCCCATAGAAAGTGAATGAAGTTGGGAAAACAAACTCAAAATGAAAGTGGAACTTTGTTTAGCAGAGGCTCAAAGTGGGACATTAAGGGAAATGCGCTCACAACGCAAATGAGCCAGCTGGGGAAAGGAGACAGATATAAAACCAACAAAGTACTCTATAAACCAGTAGTGCAGGAAAGTAAACAGAAGCTGGATTCTGATTTCTAGCTGGCAAAAAAGGTTTCCATAAGCTGAGATAACAAATTTCCACAACCTTGTTTACGTTTTTTTTTAAAAAGGACTAACATATATGATATCATGCCAGTGCAGGGTTAAAATAGAATGACCAAAGAGTTGGTGCAAGAGACATGAACAGCATTGCAAGGAATTGGTCACTCAGTGATCAAAACCAAACGATCTGGAAAAATGTATACTTGAACATACATCAGTGTAACTACTTTGAGAAAAAAATATTTGAGAAAAATGTATTTGTGTAAATTTACTTTTTAGTTCAGCGCAGGTCCCATCTACACACATGGAAGAGGCAGGGTTTATTACCTATACTGATCAAAACCACTTTTGTGGAGCTGTCTTGTTATCCATCCTTACATTCAGTCTGTGATGTAATGTACTTACAGAATTAAATCCCCATTGCCAGAAAACCCTTGGTTATTATTGTAGGTGGCAAGCTAGTTAGCTAACATGCTGATGTTTGCATTTTACAATAAAGCAAACAAAGATGCAGTTTAATCCATTCGCTCCGTTTTTGCTCTGGTGGTTTTGGTTTTGTAAATTTGAAAAAAAAATAGACACAACTCTCTCAACTCTTCATATAAAAAGAATTGTTCTTGTTAAAGTGTCATTCATAATGCTTTGACGTGCAGAGCTTTGGTTGCTAGGCTATGATTGGGCAATCATGCTGTTTGGTTGTTGGCTTTAATAAACAAATTACTCTTGCCGTTATTATTCATCATTTTTTCAATATATGTCACCCGCAGCCAATTGGAGGCAGTCCAGAGCACTCAACTGCTGATCCACATCAAAGGCATGAATTGGAAATTCTAAGTCTGACTGGCATGCAAGAAAGTGAAATTTTATGGATGTTGTTCTGATTTTCAATTGATTTGACAGCCTGCACTTACAAACAGATCTTTGCCTTTAACCATAAATTTTAGAATAAGCAACATTTTATTTCAATTTCATGCTTTAAGTTCCATGTCCACAGTATCTCCCATGGTGGCTGCCGGAGATCTTTGATGCCCATCCACTATCAGGATAGAATATCCTGCAGCAGCCAAATGTACTGATTTTTCTAAATCGAGAGATTTACAGCATTTCCCAGTGGAACCTTTCAAAGTCTACCAATGTCATCTCAGGATAAGTCGGCTGGCCAGGGCTGTAGAAATGAAATGCAGGATCATGTTCCTCAGATGGTTGGGAGAACAGCCTGTTACACCAACTGACAGAAAATGTATTTTAGTACTTTTTGAAAAATCTGAGCCTCTCAAAGGGTGCTCATTTTTATTGCCAACAGTTGTCACTTCCAGGATGGTATAAATCATCAAACGTTAATTTTCTTTTTGATTCAAAATGTCATTTGGCTACCGCTTTGCCACAATCTGTAATCCCTTAACTATATTAAAGTCATATTTCTCTATTCATACTGAATAAATGTTAATCAGTGTAGATTATGGGGATTTTGACTGATAATTGCATTATAAACAATGCTATGAGGGAAAAATGACTTTTCATTATGTACTGTGTCTCACAGTAAATCAAGGGTATCCTTGCTCGTTTAAAATTGTAGCATTTCAGAAGGTTTATGAAACTATCAAATGGATGTGGAATCATAATAAATCGGCGGGGGATGCGTTTTCAACCTGGGCAGAGATTCATAATGACAAAATGTCTCAGAAATAAAGCTGCAGATGAAATAATCAGGTGATAAAAATACATAAAAATCAGAAAGGTCAGAATTCTTCACATACTGTTTTCTTAAGAATTTAGTACACGGTAACCCTCACAAACTGGCCAAGTCAGCAGCCATCAAGGGTGCACTTATCATTCTCTTCCAGAAGTTTTTTTAGCTGTCTGTCAGCAATCAGCACACTAGAAAAACATTTTGTCTATGCGCTTTTTTTCTTATTTCCGTGGTGTTGAGTCATGTCCATAAAGGCCATGGCAGCACACAGCGTTCAGTGTTAAACGTCTCCTTTGACTGAGATATTTGTTATAGTGGAATTAGGTGTGCTCTCTGTGCTGCTGGCCAGCAGGCCACCCACATCAAGCATTCCTCTCGGCATGACAGTGTATAGCGGGGTTCCTCGAACTATTTTTTACAGGCTGTGTGCTGCAGGGCTTTAGGCGGTTTATTGAGAAGACTGGTAGGAAAGATTGGATAGATAAAAAAAATGATGTGAGCACCTGAACCCACAAAGAAATAATGTTATGTGTCTAAGTCCACCTCAGACGGTTCAAAGTTATATTCCTGTTTTCAGACACTTGTATCTGCACCAGTGCTGTGTTTTAATGGGCTTATTTCGTTGTTTTTGAGCAAGGTCTTATTAAAGCGTTCATGAACATTTCCAGCCAGCCTCCTCCTCCTTCTGCACAACTTTATATGAGAAAGGCAGTTCGAGAGTGAGAGCTGAAACGGATGTGAAAGTGTGAGAATGGATCATCCATCTGTACTTGGCTAACAATTTTCTAATCACAGTCCATTTGACACTGCCAAAGGCAAAGTATGTGCCTTGACATCAGTGATTGTGGTGAAGCCAAATGTGCAATATGGTTCAAGAGAGCAATATAATGTTTTTTTCTGGACAGATTTTCTGAAGGAAAGTTCCTGTTTATCACTAGATGGGGTCTCGTGCTTTGGGTTTTGGAAATCATTCTGGTAGACTTTGCTCAGAAAATTGTTAGCGATCTGGGAACACATCAACTTCGCTTCAAATACGAGCAGTTAGATGATCGGCCAGATTGTAACAAGCCAACAGTTTATCCGAAATGTGTAAACCACTTCATTTAGAGAAGTGCACATTATTTGTCTGCAATAATCCATCACTGCATGGAAAACCGTTTGCGCATATCTAGGTCAAGTAGACGATCAAAGTTGAAGCAGAAGATTCAGGCTCTGACTGTGATTGATGTTTACAATATCTGTTTGGGTGGTAATTTGACCTTTTGCCTTTGCTTTCTTCTCCAAAAGACATTCTAACACCAGGATTTATTTATATCCTTTCTGATAGTCTGACGGCTGCATGTTGTCTCTAGCACCATTGCTTTGGATAGAGATTGGTCGTTCCAGCAAGTAGCTTGATAGGTCGACTGTATATTAAAGGTCCAGTGTGTAAGATTTAGGTGAACGGGATCTATTGGCTGAAACTGAATGTAAAATAATCCTTGTGATGTTTTCACTAATGTGTCATCTTAATTGTATGAATTGCTGTTTTCTTAACCCTAGAATGGGACCTTTATATTTAAATACTTTATATTTACCTCTCTATGGAGGCTGTTTTTTACAGTAGTTCAGACTAGACAAACTAAACACCTTTTGAGTTTTTATGACAACTGAAGCTACCACTGGTTCTTTTTCATGTTTCAAAGGGGAGGGTGAGGTAAGGGGCATTCAGCTGCAACATGCAATTTCACCACTAGATGTTACTAAATTCTACACACTGTACCTTTGAAGCTGGGGTTGGTAATCCTTGTAATGATTGCAAGAGCAGGCTCCCCTTTTAAAATATGCAAACATTACATCCTATCACCTCCCATCAGCCCTACATCAAAGCTACGGCCTTACAAACGTGCTAGAAGTGGAATTTTCTATGATTTACTCGCTAACTTCTTACATCATTCCTGCTTCAGCGTTATATGTCTCTCCAGCTGAAGATAGCCGAATGCACAGTGAATGCATGCTTATTTATTCATGACAATCCTGCCAAGTCAACAGACACAGCTTCAGTTTTCTTTTCTTTTTCTTAATGGACATTATTTATTGTTGTATGCCAGGACGTAAGATTTCAACAAACAAAATAAAGTGTTTCAGAAACAACCACTGTAACATACATACCAACCCATAAGACCTTTAATTAAACCCCAATGGTCCTTTCATCTGAAATCTTACACTGTGAGACTTTCCTCACAAAACACACAGTGGCATTGATCCTCAAGTTGAATGACTGTTTGGACATGGACAGATACTTTTTGTGCCATTGGCAATAGATGTTTTGCATTTTGAACTAGATCCTTCTATCCCCTTCATTCGATTTTTTGTATTTTATTACTGCCACATGGACATTTTATACTTGTATAAATCAATGATAATCTTTTATTATCTTTGGTCATCAGATATTTGAAAAATGTTGTGAGCATTTTGTTTTAGTCAACACCAAGAATATGCATTTATGGTGAACTTCAGAGAAACTGCCTCAATATAAAATGTCATCCAAAAGAGGAAGTTTTTCCTGCGTTTTCTCGCTTTCTCCTGCTGCTGAAAATGAAAGGAAAAGGAAAACAAATTGCTCCCATGCTGTTTTTTCTCCAAGGGAGAGTCACAGAGTGGACTTGTGCCATGAAAGGTTGAAAATGAGCAAACATCAATCCCTATCACATCCACACTGTTTAAAGTATTTAAATATGTTTTGCTTAGCCTCACGAGGGTCTGCATTACTACACAGTTGTGGGAAACATGTTTTGGTGCATTTTAAAGTTGTTAATATATTCACTACCACTCCATTTCTAATGTAGGAATGCTGGGACAGACCTTAAGGGCATTTTAAAATTGATGCTGGGTGCATTTTCCCATGTAGAACTCAAGTTGCTCAGATATTCAGAGAATTACTCAACATACAGTGCTTTTAACCTCTCCGCTCCACTGAGATTTCAAACACTGTTTCCTTTTTATATGCCTCTTTACACACAAGACAGATATTCCAACCAGCTTTGCAATTAATATGCTAAGTGCAAAGCCTCACAATGTCACTTTTCATTTGCGTCTCCAGCTCTGTTTATATCTTTCACTCGTATGTCAGCCTCTGCGCTGGGTAAACACCTCCCTCTGACAGCTTCTACACACCTTTTTTTCATCCTCAGGCATCTTCAGTGGCACTTGGCCTGCAGTTTAGCAGATGGTGACACAAGCTGGGGTTGACAGGGAAGACGCAGATGACCACCTTAGAGCACCCGTCATTCACACATATGCATATTTACACACACACACACACACACACACACAGGCAGAGCTCTTGTAGAAGAAAGGTACAGGTGATCTCAGCAGAGCATCCATCACTTCACACACACAGTGTAAATACACAGGGACAGGCACCACTTGTGCAGAGGAGGGTCACAGATGACCACCTCAGAGCAGCCATCACTTCGCACACCTTTGCATACACACACACAGTCTTGACTTTTCCAATCGGAGGGTTTTTCCTCTTCACAGTGAAACACACACCCCGGTGGCCAAATGCCCTTTTGACGTACGCAGTGCCAGCTGGGAAAACATAACTAACTGCATGTGTCACCACCAGCCTGAGCTGCAGGAAGGGAGCCCAGAGCAGGGGGAGGTCACAGGGTTTCTTCTCTTTCATGTGAGAGGCTCAGGTGAATCCACTGGCAAATCCAGAATGTGGCTACAGACTATAAAAAGCGAACCTCAGTTTTTCATGCTTAGATAAAAAATTATATGGGGTGGAAAAAAGTCTTTGTGTACCTGGTACTTTTGTCAGGTAGGTAGCAAAATTGTATTCATGTGACTGTAGACGTCTCTTTCTGCTGATTTTACCTCTGCCAAGAAAGTTATGTTTTCATTTTGTCAGATTTTTAGCATGATGACACAAAAACTACCGGACGGATAATCACGAAACTTGATGGACCGATGTGGTGTGGGTCAGGGAATAGCTCATTCAATTTTGGTGCTGACCTGGGTGAGGGGGCGGATCCGGGTTTTTTTTCCCCTTCACTTTCTTTAATACTGTGAGATTTGCTAAATTTTCTTTGATTTCTCAGAGAATGATTCATGGATTTTGTTTCAGAGACTGATATTTATGAGTGTGTGGAATTTAGTGCAGATCTGAATAAAACTTCTGATCTAGTGAATTTATATGTGGTTTCATAACGGGGCTGTTGGTGGAAGTATGCGCTCTACTGAGTGCCCTTCTAGCTTTTTATTGGTTTGTTTGGTTTTTTCTGTATGTTTCTGTTTTTCATTCGATGCTATGTATGTTAACACTGAAAGAAAGAAAGTTGATAAGACAAAAAAAGTGCTATATAAATAGTCCATTTACCATTTATAATTGCACGAATGATTTATTTTGTCATGTGCTGATAATGCTGGAAGAAATATAATCCTATCAATTCTCCTTCCAAGATTTTTTTTATAATCATGTTCCAATTGGAAACTAAAAATAGCAAATTGGGATTTTATTCTTCAAAGGAGTATCTGTTCCCTCTTATTTTATTTGGTTTGTTAGGTTTTGACAGCCGCCTAATGTGAGGAATTGTGTGTTATATGTACAACTCTAGAAATGACATCAGGATTATTTTGGTCAGTACAGACAAGAATTGTGCTAAAATGGGGAGAGATAAACCAAGTGGGGGAGATCTGTTGTAAATCTCCTGCGAAAGGTGTGTAGACAGAGAATTCTTCTTCCTTAGCATGTACTGCCAAGGTGCCCTTCAACATCCACAGTAAAGTTGAAGACTGTGAATGGACAGCATGTGTAGAACTGCATCAGTGTGACGCAGAAACACACTGTTCTTTTTACCTCGCTCAGAATGAAGTTCAGCCCTGGTATTTTTTTTTTCTCTGAGCAGGTCTGATCCAGAACCGGATGTCTAACACCGGCATCTGATCAGTTTATCAATAAAACTCATTGTGGCACATCAGGGAGACATTTCTTTGCTAATGGTTGACACACTGACTGACTGTCTTCCTCAAGAAAGAGAATAATAAGATCTATTTACGTTTCAACGTCACCACCGGAACTCATTAAAACAGCAGTTGATGTTTCATGGACAGGCCGTACATGTAATGTACTTAGTGTGTTTTGTGGTAGAGCAAAGCAATGCTCATCTGTTTTGCATTTTGGTGAGATGTCTGTTTACGGAGCACAGAGCCATAACTAATGTTATTTTTATCAGCCCTTTCAAATAACAGACATGTGCCTGTGCTTTACATACTTCAGCTCCCGCGGGTGAAGTTTAGAGCAACTATACTCACCTTAGTTCAGAGTAGTTTAAAAGCTTAACTTTGAATTTGTTAAAATGTCTGTTTGTTTTTTCAGAACAGTTGCCCAACCGTCTGATTTGGTAAACAGCAGAAGCCTGATTCAAATGGCATTTTTTATCAGTGTAAAGTTCCTCTTTAGAAAACACTGAAAACAGTCCATGCAAGGTCAAATCACTATTTATTTTATCATAATAAAAATTATGATTGTTTTACAACCCTGAACTTTTGATTTCATTAACCTCCAGTTGCATTTTCTTGAAATATAAATGAACAATTATGTTATATTATTTGTACCTTCTCAATGGGAGCGTCCCACTGTTATTTTCTCTGCTGCAGAAACCTTGCTGAGCTTTGTGGACGACATCTTGTCTGGGGCCAGGTCTCCATGTGTGATGTTAGGGGACATCCCCAACCTGCTGTCCTCTTCAGTCAGTATGATCATTCGCTGCCTGGAACCTGACACCACGTACATGTAAGTTACTTTGTTTTTCTCCATGAACATGAAAACTAAACAACCTGATAATTCAACCAGCTACTGGACATCAGTCCAAATCTCTACGAATAGACGTTTCTGTACTGTTGCCATGTTTGTGTTGGTGCAGTCAGAAATGTTGTCCCATTTTCACAATACATACTAATATCTGTTCACTGTGGAAAAGTTATTCATAGAACTTTTGAATGTACTTTCAATGGATGCTTTCATCCCACAATGCAATGCACAAATAAAATGAAGGAGCTCTTCACAGCTTGAAAATTATGTTTTTTTAAACTTGATTTTCTCCTTGCGAAGTTTAAATATAATTTCAAAGTCACAGGTTAACTGATGTCTCACGTTGCACACATTTCATCTCCTGTCAGAAACCTGTACGCTGTTAGTTCATCTCTTCCATAAGTACAGAAATAGTAGGAGTTACAGTGAAGGTCAGTTTTTGGTCTAGTATAAAGTGAAGAGTCATTTGTGTTTAGATACTGGAGAATTTTTCTTATATAGATCGTGGCTGAAATAATAATTTTACTCTAGAATAAGGTTTGGTCCTTACGATGACATAAAAATAAAACTAGAAAAAGGTAGGTTTCAGTCCCTGCTACATCCAAATAGTTCTGTGTATGAGTCTGCAGAGAAAATAAGTTTAACAATGTGATTCAGTGAACAAGACGCAGTTCAAGCCCACACACACATGCACGCACACACCGGATGCTCTCATACACATGCAGACACTTATCTCACCTACAGCTTGCCAGAAGTGAAGCTCGAGCGGAGAGGAGGAAGAGAAAGGTAGCGTGGAGAAAGAAAAGCAGAAGACAGCTAAAGAAAGTTTGGAAGAGACAAAGAAAAGAAAAGGAGGGAAGAGAAAGATCAAGAGCGAGGCACAGAGAGTGTATGAAGCAAATATTAAAAAAGGGGGCAAGCGGCCCGAGGATAGAGCCTCTCCAAACAGTTTTGATGTATGTGGGCTGAGTGAGTGGCTACACATGCCCTTTTAATCCCAGTATCACTGGGGCTTCTGCTCTCTCTATCCTGCATGGCAGCCCATTCATCTCTGTGAGCTGAGGCCTCATCTCTCCCTGCAGAGCAGTGCACAGCCCTTTTATTTTCTACACAACACAGAGCCCGTATTAAGCTTGAGATTTAAATGTATTCTGTAGGGATAGTGTCACATGTGCTAATTTGCTAACAAAACATGAAACCCATAGTCTACATTTGCATCTAGGTGAAGCCTTTCAAGATGTGTTACAATGCAATACAGTGTATTCAATACAATACAAAAACAATGCAAAACAAGACAATACAATATTTGCATGACAAACACTAAAAGTGCAATTTCTTTAAAAATACTACATTTCTTCAAAAGCTATAATAAATTAGACAGATTAATATATAAATCGATAGATAGAATAGATTAAAAATTAATATAGTTCACATCAGTTTAGTTTGAAAAGGTTCAAATGTTTTAAAGTTTGTAGCTTGAACGTCTTTCTTGTCACTGAAGTGTTCTCTCACCACCGAATGAGTGGCTGCCTCATTCCTTGATGCTGCAGGACACTGCAAGTTCCTGTGTGGCCACTAGGTGGGGATATCCCTTCAGTGAAATGACAGCTGAGCTCTGTGAAGATGGTCCTGTCAGTGAAAGCTCTGTATTGATAACGCAGGCTCTCATCTGCACCGAGGGGACTCTTCAAATTGAATTCACAGCAGCAGGAACCACAGGCAGCTGTCAGATGTCTGCTGCTGCTGATGTAATGTTGCTTCAGCAGATTCATCAAACTCCATCACTGCACAAACAAGTGACTGGGTTTCGCTTTCAAGAGAAATTCTTACTGAAAAACACTTTATCACTCACGATCCGCAGTGGATTTGATTTACATCTGATAAAACTCAGCCGTGTGTGTGTGTGTGTGTATCTGTGTGTTAATGTGTGCAGGTTCCGGCTGTGGGCAGTAGACAACACAGGGCGCCGTTCCAGTCCAAGTGAGGTCACCATCAAAACTCCGTGTCCAACTGTGGATGACGTCAAAGCACAAGGTGAGGAAGGAGACGCAGACTAAAGTCAGAGAGGTGACTCATCTGCCAGTCCTGGTCGCAGGTGGCTCACAGAGATTCACTTTTCAACATGGAACATTGAGGTGATACTGATACAGAAAAGACATTTTTTTTACATGCGCCACAACTACTTACATGCGTGACAAATATGTTTCCATGTTTCTTCATGGGATTTATTTCTTAAGGAAAATATAATTGGTTATTTGAATTTCTTAATGTGATAAATAACCAACTACAATATTGCTAGAGCTGTGCACTGCAACCTCAAGGACAAACAGTTTTTACAGTAAGTGTATGCAAGTCCCTTTTACAAAAGAGTTTTTTCCTCAGATTGACAATATTTCTATTATTCTCCCTTTTCTTATTTATTGCAAAAACATGGGCTAAGAAAACCAGATGCCCATCAGGGAACTATGTGTTCTCTGGCTACAGGGATGATTTACACTATTTATGGACAGAAATTATGATGCAGAGTATTAGTGGACAGAAACATTCTCCACCCAGGGGAAGAAGCACATCAAGTCTAAACAGCGTCTCCAAAATAGCAGCAAAGTATTGTCCTGTCCAAAGAAAGCTGAGTCACCAACATCAGATGTTCTTCCTTCCTCTTCCCTGGAGGATTGTTTGGTATCAAGTAGCACAAACAGACCAGTTTGGTTAAATATGAGTAAGCTGTTTACTGACATCCAACATTACTTCATACGCACTGTCATCTGCAGCTTCCGTGAGGAAGTAAGCTATGCTTTAAGTCGCTGACCTCTGATTATCTTTATTCTTCCAGAAATAGCCGACAAGATCTATAACCTGTTCAACGGCTACACCAGCGGGAAGGAGCAGCAGACGGCCTACAACACTCTGATGGACCTGGGCGCCCCCACGCTGCACCGCGTGCTCTACCACTACAACCAGCGCTACGAGAGTTTCGGAGAATTCACCTGGAGGTGCGAGGATGAGCTGGGACCCAGGTACAGTTATCATTCAACTCCATTTTCTGCTCAGATTTGACAAAAACTTGACAAAAAGAAAATCTCTGTTTAGACGAGAACACAAAAATGACATCAAACACTCAAACAAGCATGCCAGGCCAGAGGTGGCGATAAAGTCTACATCAGCAGTCCATCAAATACCAGAGACATTGTGAACTTGTTTATTCAGCTTATTCTCCGGTCAACTGGTACATCTAATTGTGAAGTGTGATGTCGCTTGTTATGTAATGTTCGTAACGGACCCAAACCTTCAAGTTGCAAGCAAACAACAATGTGATTTTATTAAACATCACATCTTTTTCACGATAAGGGTAAAACAAAGTACAGAAGAAGTCGTTTTTTGCAGCCAATCAGGAGCACACCTCGCTAGACTTATTGTGCCATCCAAATGACAAACTAACTTCACATCCCATTAAAGGTTCAGTGTGTAAGATCTAGGTGAAAGGGATTTTTGGGCAGAAATTGAATATAAAATAATCCTAGTGATGTTTTCATTAGTGTGTTTGAACTAAATTGTATGAAGTGTTGGTTTTTTTTACCCTAGAATGGCCCTTTATATTTAAAAACTTTATATTTATACAGAGGGGGGGTCCTCTCTGTGGAGGCCGCCATGTTTTTTGCTGTCGTCCAAACCGGACAAACTAAAACCTTTTGAGTCACCACAGGTTCTTTTTCTTGTTTGGAAGGGGAGAGTGAGATAAAGAGTATTCAGCTGCAACATGCAATGTCACCTCTAGATGTCTCTTCATTCTACACACTGAACCTTTAAATCTCCTTGAGATCTACAATTACAGCAAGGGACACAGCACTGTGCCATCTTGTAAATACCAGAGCTTGGACCCGGAAAGAGACGCAGACAGACGGGAAACATCACACGTCACATTTTAGCAACTACATCTCCACCAGTGTTGTTTCTGGTGCAAGCTCACTACACAAAGCAATAGTGGGCATGGGCGAAGAAAGCTGTGACGTAATCATTTCCCAAAAACAGTTTCACAGCTTTTGGAAGAGGTTTGTAAAAAATCTCCGTTTGAGTGACTTAAAACATTGTTTGTACGTGGACTCAAACTCAGAGGGAAAAGTTTTGCAGAGTATCTGTATTACTGTCGACAGGGCGTCAGAGTTTTTAAAGCAAATCAATAAAAGAACCCTCATTTTCTGTAAACGGTTTTGTTGTGCACCTTAGCAACAGGCCCCTTTGTTTGATGCTGCTGTAGATGAGAAAGGAAAATGACAAATACAGTGAGTCTGTCAAACAACAATACCCACATTCCTGATGTCTAAGCTCAAATCAGAAATGTGCATTCCTTCAAGCAAATTGCTCATCAACTGTAGCTTGATGAGCAATTTATCAGATGGATGCAACATCGTATCGAACCGTGTAGGTCTGTCCTGAATCAGACTTTTACATAATACATGATACACAATACCTTAAGACTGCAGAGACGTGTTTGCAGTTCATGAGCCGCCCTCCCACTAACAAAATGCAATCTGTCTAAACGTTCACAGACAATAACATCACAGCCTGGCTTCGAGATTTAAGTGGCAACAAGAGCCTGGGTTGGATCACAGTTTAGTGTGAACAACACTTTCGAGTTTCAGCAAATGGTCCTTAAAAAAAACTGAAATAGTCCCCTGCAATTTCAAATATGTTGGAAAGCCCAGACACTGATTAAGCTGTTTGCACTTCATAAAAATTAAACATATGGCAGATTTGGACGGGACGGAGGTTACAGATACGCTCCATTAGTGACTACTTACCCCCTACTGCCTGTGACCAACTGCTCCAATACTAACAATGATTTACAGACCTCACTCAGAGTCCAGCTGTTTGTCACAGACATATAATCAATTGTGCCGATCAATTCATAACTCGGTAAATCATTAAAACTGCCTGTTGAGGTTGAAGTATAAAGCATTTTCTACATTTTTCTCTTATTCAATAAATCCGGTGAAAACAGCAACATTACTCCGTCTTACATGTGTTTCCAAAAGGAAATCAATTAAAAAATGAAAGTATCTATTTGTGACCCATTTCAAAAGATTTATGTCTTCAGTAGGAATGAATGGGCTCAAGGCTGAGTGCTACAGACGGGTCAGAAGGTACGGAGAGATGGCTGGGTTTCATTTTCCATAGCAAAAGGATAGAATATCACCAGAGTTATCCTGAACTACTGTGTGAAGTAGCACAGCGCTATCTGATACGGAGCACACCTGCACACCACTGCCTGACTCTCACTGTTCCTCTTACTTTAATGTTGCTGTTTAACTGAGACACAATAATGTTACTATTGCTTTGTTTGGCCGAGCATCAGCAGCGAACTACTGAAAGACAATTACTTCTTTCCTATTACTTTTATAATTCGAAACAGTAACGGGGGGGAAGTACTAGACAAAAACCACCACTGACTAGAAATGAAAACACATGGGGAAGTAATTCCATGTTACAGACACATGCACCTGCGCCTGCTTGCTAACTAACAATTTGGTGTTAACCATCACTTAACATTAGCAAACTGGACAAAACCTATTGGGGTTTGTTGCTTTTATTATGGTAAGGAAAGGGGAGTGAGGCAGGAAAGTTAGGGAAGAGAAATAAAATGATGTGCAGCAAAAGGGATGATGGAGTCAAACCTGAGTGAGCTTCACCTCACCGACATCAGCCAGGCTGTTAAGCAACGCACAGCCAGGGAGGCCCCAAAACTAATGTCAAATTCTGGCCTATAGTAGTTCCTTCTTTTCCATTTTCCTCTTCTCTTTGGCTGGCTCTTCCTCAGCTCTCTTTGACGCAGTATACGCGCCCTCAAGCCTCCAAAGGTCGACTTCCTTTCTATGCACATCGCTGCCGGTCCCTTCCAGTCATTCTGAACTCCACACATCCTTAAACTGGTACTCTCTGTTTGCATGGGCCAGATTCACCATCTCGGTTGATTGGCTTGAACAGTGTTAGGTGGCTCAGTCCAAGCCACTTTTTCTGTTTCCCGTTTACAAAGCCAGGGCTGTGCGTAAACACCAGGTTTTTTGTTTTTTTTTAACAACACACAAAGAACAGACAGCTACTGAACTGGAAAAAAAGTGTATTGGATTAGAATCAGCTGTTAACTCCACCGTTAACTCTCTAAAAAGCTACCAGACTTATTACTTCTCTTTCCAGAACGTCACATCTCAACAACCGTACACTGGCCCTGCGTTACAAGCAATGTGTGAAAGGTGCCGTAATGTGGCCATTGCTGTCAAACGCTGCTTTCTCAACACAACACTAATGCATCCTTAGCTTTTAAGATGACCTGTTCACAAGTACTCTCTTATTTACACAAACAGCAGTAACGGAGCCACCAACCTCTGACACCTCTAGCTGCTGAATGCTCCACTGTGTTCGCTCGTCTTTAACTGTGTCTGGCTGTTGTGTGCCGCTGAGAATGATACACATGATAGAGAGCTGCATTTTTATTCTTCTTTTTATTCTTCTCTCCACACAAAACCAAAACAAAGGTAATCCTATCTCTCCAGAGAATTTCCTTCACACATTTTTTTTTTTTTTCAAAGAGAGCTGAGATTTCTTCCAAATCGCCTTTATGTTTTTCTTCCTCCAGCACAATTACAAATACATCCTACACGCAGCCAGATCTCCATGGTATCAGCTCATTCAAAGCTCCGGCGGTGTCCAACTCTTGTTTAGACTCTCAAAGGTGGGCAGATGTGCAGGCTACCCGGCTTCTGAAGCGCTGTCTTTGATTGTGGGCGGTTGTTTCTGTGAGTCGTTGTGAGGAAATTCATTCAAACAGACTGAGAGGCTGAGTGAGCTTAACCTCCGCGACTTCAACGAGGTCACTTAGCAACGCACAGCCAGGGAGGCCCCTGAGTTTTCCCCCAAACACAGGATAAGCGCCCATAATGTTAAATTGTAGCCTAATGTTTTATAAATAGAGCCATGTGTCCGATATAAAATATACTTTTAAACAGCAGTCTGTGGTGTACGCTTTCACTTTGGCAGGTGAAACTGATTAGCCGAGGCTCCCTTAATTCTCTCTGTTTCTCGCTCTGTCTGTGCGTGTCCCCCCCCCACCCTCTAAATGAAAGGTTGTTTTTAATAAGACCACGCTGGAAAGAGTTGATGTAATTGAGGGAGTTGCTTCTGAAGTGTTCCATTAAAATACACTTAGATTAACAGCCCCCCAATTTGGTTAAAGGGAGGGGTGATTAATGTTAATAAAGGCACCTCGGAGCTGGAAAAGCAGCAGAGAAGTGCATTCAAGGTGAGGCCTAGCAACAGGGGAAGGAAGTATAAACATGGTGTGTTTAGCCAAGTCATCAAATGAACATTAGACTTTCCTATGTATCTGGTTTGGTGTGACGAACCTGAGTTGTGTGCTGTCTATTGTTACCAAGGGAGCGGGCAGACAGAGGGGTTAATGGCCTCACGGCTCCATGGCTGCGAATCAGCGTTGACAACTTTCCTGCAGCGTCAGACACTTTGTTTCTCTGACGTTATCCAACCACTGGGAAAAACAAATGCAGCAGATACAGTAAATGGTTGCACTGAAGCCAAGACAGAACACTACTGATATAATTTTGTACCAAAAAAATTGGGAATGCAAAGTTTTCTGACTTCTCAAGTATTAAGTATTGATGTTGGCCAGGTTTTGTGAAGGCACCTAAGCCAATAGTTTGTTGGTATAAAGTCTCACGGCATAGTCAGCTTGACAAACCGCAAGCATCTGCAGACTTGCTACTATTTCATTGACCCACGTAATTCCTCAGGGTTCAGGAATTTATTGATGAAACATTTGTTTTCGTTGTTTTTGCTGCTGTGATTAGTCAGTGTCTTCTCCTGTTTGTTGTTGTTTCTGCATTTCTTCATTTTCTTCTTACCTAATCGCCTCACAAACCAGACAGCCCAGACATATCTGAATCCTTACAGCAGTGCCAGGCTAGGAGTTTGCACTGGGGTAGCTATGGCAGTGTATTTTACATTCAGGCAAGGATGTTATATTTGTAAAGCACATTTCATACACAGATACATAGAGCTGTACCGGGGCATTAAACCCAACACAGAGACAAAAACAATTCAAAGTCAGAAAGCACATGTTTGAACACTTTTCAGGCCAAATAAATATTAAAAAGAGAAGAATTAAGGAGATGCAATTTTAACTATAAATCAGTTTTCCTAAATGCTCCGTTACACAAGGTTCCCTTAAATGTATTGGTCAGAGGAAACATACATTGACAATTATGAACTTATTTCAGAGCAGAAAAATCCTTTGCACATGTATTAGGTGATGTGAGACACCGTCTTGCTTGCTGTGATTTATATGCAACTCCTCGGTGCTTGTTTTTCATGATGGTCTCGCACCAAAACTTCACAAATGAATGATTGAAAGAGAGACAGTGAGCAGGAGGTTTCTCTGCAGGTTTAATCTTGAATTTATGAGAATGTTTCAGAGTCAAGAACTTTCTGCAATTTCTGTTAGGGATTTTTGGAAAATTCTCCTCCTGTTTTCCTTAAGTCTGTGTCTACATGGAACATCTCTTACAATGGGTCAAATGTTATTTTTTACATTCTATTTACTTTTTAGTAGTTTCGGCTGATCTACTCCGATCAGTTTGTGGGTGAGGTTCAGATCAGACAAAACAAGCCACAAACCCTTAATGCAGAGTCAAATAATCAGGAAACCTAACACGGCTCATCAGATAGTGGCTCTAAATGGGCAGAAACAGTCAGAAATGATTGTCTGTGATGTATTTCCAGTGCAAGTCAGAATGTAAAATCAGATTAACAGAAAGGGAAATGCCAGAAAGTTATTTCTAACTCAGCAAAGCAAATTTCATTACACATTAAAATGTGATCATATGAAGTTGAGTACTGCTTTGATTGCATGACAGTATTCAGTGTCCTAAGACCACATCCACCATTATACTGCATATATCAGATCCAGAGCAACGTTTAAACTGAATATCATTATTTTGTTTTTACATCTTTGTCTTCACAGAACTGTGACCATTGTCTTTCCCTGAAAATTTCCAAAAAGGCTTTTTGAACACCGTGCTGAGAGGCAGGGCTCAGATACGCCTACACACCCCCACACAAACACATAAATAACAAGCTAAGTTATTTCGATTCTGTAGGTCTCAAGTAGCAGCACGTTTCTGCGACTGATATCGTAGGGGCTTCTTGCCTACAGAGTTTTCTAACGGCCAAGACCACGGTTGGTTGTCCGATACCATTTGAAACGTCGGTACAGGTGGCCGGTGCTGTGGCAGCCAGGGCTAAACTGTGTCTGCGTTTTAGAACTGATGGTAAAGGCAACTGAGAGAGAGGAAAGGATGGAGGACTTTACTGAATGGTTGTTGATGATGTGGTGGCTTAGGGATTTGGTGTCATCATAGATCTGAAAATGAGCCCAGCTTTCGAGATTCCCACTCATGAGCAGGCGCTGGTGGCCAGAGGGTGTTAACCTTTGCAAATATTTACAAATGTCATGACGTATGGGAGACGACAGCAGTAGCCTGTATGCAAGCATCGGCTCTGCAAGGTCTGAGAAGGTGTAAATTACCCAGCATTAATGGGCATTAATAAAGAACAGTCTATATTTAGTTTACAGCTCAAACAACACGTTCAAGATCGCTTTAATGAGCAATCAGCTAATGATCGATTTCTTGTCCCTTCCACCACCTCCCTGCACCTGATTATGATTTTAAATTCAAACCCCAAATTTTCCACAGCAAACATGTAATTTCCCCCTTTTTTAACTTAACTGTTACAGCACTGATGCAATTTATTCACATCACAAAGCATTTAAAAACCATCCACGAGTCTAGCCAGCCTTTGTTCTTCATGACAGTTCCTCAACAAGTCCATTTTGTTTGTGGCATTTTTCTTAAATCATAATTATGTTGGCTGCTTGAGAGTGAATATACCTCTCCTACACAAACAGATCCAGTCTGTGGTGCCGCCAACAACAAACAACTGAACAGACACAAACTGTCTCACACACATAGTTACAGACCACAAACACACACACACACACAGTTTCATCTTCCTGGATCAGCTTAACTTGTTATGAGGAGAATTCCCCAGTTTTTCTGCCACAAACACTGAGGGCTGAACAAAGCAGATTTTCATTAGCCAGTCAAAATACAGATAACAAGAACTCTGCACCGGCTCTGACTCAATGTAAACTCATATCGGCCAAGTAAGCAACATCGGGAAACAAATGAACGGACAAATGTGGCTTTATCTTTCTCCAGCAGCAGATATTCAGATCTGATGTTTTAAGAAACTTATTGAATCTCCCCGACGAGACCGGTTGGCACCCACCCGTAGAACTTTTTTTTGTACATGCAGCCATTCCGTGATGTTTTGATTCAAACCATGAACGTACCACAAGGGTGTCCCTCCAAGACCTGACACTGTTTCACCGGAGGGGCCAGACCTTGTCTTCTCCCAGGGAGCACTCATCATGTAAGGCATGTCGCGTGGCTGTTGACTCAGAAACGCGAGATGTTTTGGCTGAAGGAAAATCCTCGATCCTGGCCGTCGCGATCCTGACCGTGTCCTTGATTGGAATCTGTGCCCTTTGATGAACTGAAAATAATTCAATTTTTTTTTGATTTTCTTTTTGTTTTTACATGACAGTCTTTCTAATCAGAGGAGAGCTTGCAATAATAAGTATTGTTATGGTTGGAATTTCTCTCAGGAAATCATAGTCATAATCGCAGCAGACTGTTTACCTTGCTCTCTGACTTTTTTTAGTTAAAAGGACGACAAAAATACACAGTTTAAAAAAAAAGACGTGCCCTTCAGCCGCTCTTCCAGCAGTGATTTATTGGTTTGTGTGATCCTGAATAGTATTACATACTTTTGTTTAAATTTCCAGGAAACATCTCCCATTATCAGTATCAGTAATACATTGTTATGATGTTACTTAACTATTGAAATTACCTCATCTGCCCTCACTAGGAGACACTGCGGCTTTGACTCAATGATTCTTCTTTTTCGTTGCAAAACTGAGCTAGGAAACGGATAAACAATAGAGTCTAAAAGTGGATTATTATAGTATTACTGGAAATGATGAGGTTTAAAATACACACATCACTACTGGCACACGTTACTGTCTGCTGTTAACAACAATAGAATTGAGGAATAAGATTCTTTCAGTTTAACATTGTGAGTGCTGATGATGATTATGATTACGTATTACTCCACTCTGTTCTCCAGCTTACATATTATATAAATATATATATGTCATCGTTGGTATGCCATATTGGTATTCCAACGATGACATTCATATACTGCAAATTAGCAACAACACATTGAATAATTAATTCAGTTAATATTGTTATTCTATGGGAAAATGTATTATTTAGTGTTTCCTGTAATTTAACCTTAAATATCTCCATACATATAATTCAGTTACAGATTATATATAAATACTTACCCACACAAAGGATAAAGGCCTTGAACAAAATCAGCTGCATTGATTTTGTAACAATAACAAAGAATCAGTCTTGCGTCTGCTGTGCTGCTGTCCAGGTGTAGCCATTCACTGGGGTTCAAAATAAACAGTAAATTCTACTATAAATGTAATAATCAATGTGGACACATTACTTTAAAGAGACTAAAGAAACAGAAAACCACAGGTCAGTAATATTGTTATCCTTCTTCTGTAACAATACATACATCCCTGAAAGTGTGCTGGATGATAGAAAGACCAACTTTGAAACACAAGAGATGGGGATGCCTGAACCTTGGGGAAGGTTGGGGATAGTAACTGAATTTATTATCAGCAAAATGCACCTAGGTGTATTCGGCCCATTTATATAGGGAAAGCTGAGCCTTTGCTGTTCATTTTCACATTTGCTGGCCTGAGATCTTACTCCCTATCGTTTGCTGGCACACTGCTGCTGATGGATAGTCCATTGTGCGTGTGTGTGTGTGTGTGTGTGTGTGCATGTGTGTGTGTGTGTGTGTGATTATCCCCAAAGACTATCATTGTGTATATGAAACATGCATTATTTGTATATACAACTAAATAACTAGTGATACAACATTTGTATAGTTACACTCAGAGCACTTGGTGAAAGTAAAGCAAAGATGGTGGTCTCAGTTGACTATTAAAAACATCACCTGACAGGACTGATTTGTTTCTACGTTCAACCAAAGCCACAAACTGTCAATAGAGGGAACCTCAAGACTTTTAGTTTCTTAAATTTCACCACAATTGAGAAACAGTATCTCCATTTTCCAGTGTCATATAAAAACATGTCATTTTTTGACTCAAATAATATTTGCGTGTGTATGTGTGTGTGTGCTCACTTATTAATGCAACATGTGCATGTTTCTTACATGTGATTATGCTCCTGTATCTACATGCCTGCTTTTATGTGCACAGTCAACACACAGAGGTTTGGGGTGATGGTCTCTCTAAACAGCCGCTCAAATCTTCTGTGTGAGGCTATTTTCCACTCCGATGGATTCATGGTGACAACCGTTGCTTCTTGGAACCAGGGGAATGTTGAAGAATAACAAACCACATTTTTTATTCTATTTTAACCAAATAAATATCATTATTTCCTGAAACCACTGAAACATCTGTGGCAAAATGGTGGATACACGAGGAGGTTTCAGAAAAATGATCTGAATGACAGCGTGGCAGAGCACTAACAGTATCAACACAGACTGACATCATTTCAACCATTCTAGTTTCCAGAGCAGAAAACATCTCTGAGGCTGCTGAAGTTGTTATGGTTGTGCCCACATGTATTTGCCAAAGGGGATGTCCTGCTGAGTGTCCATATGTACATATGACAGTCAAAACACGCTCAGATTCCAAAGACAATCCGCTAACATATGCAAAGCACTTATTAGCCAGGAAACCTCAAGGAGGATGTTGCTTCTCGAGTATTTCTATATGTGAGATAGTTTGCAAATTACGCCAACAACAATAACGCAGGAATATGTTTGACGCAACGTGTTTTGCTGATTTTAAAGGAACCGTGGTCTTTTGCTGAGCACAGGCTACATTCTTTTTGCAGAATAACACGCGCACGTAAAACACATTGCAGGAAATTCAGTTCAGCGTACAGAGTATTTACAGAGCAGCAGTTGATTTGGAGTCCGTATAAGACAAGAGGTGAAAATACTGGAGAGGAATCTACAGGCCGCAGCGTCTGTATTATTGCAGAGTGTCAGTCGGTGCCAAGTTTGAAATGAAAACACCAAAAGACTTTGACAAAATCAAGAATCAAAAGGGCTTGTGGGTTATCTTTTGAATGAGAGTTTGACAAGAGGATATTACCTTGCCACAGAGACTGGAACACACAAGTTACAAATACAGAACAGATTTTCTTGTCTGTTTTTATTGGCTGGTTTTATTTTAGATGGAGGTGCAGATCCAGAGCAAACTGCAAGTCAAAAATGAATAAAATCATATACATACATAAAAGACAAGAGAGATGACATAGCCTCACAGCACGCACAAAACCTCAGAAGGCAGTTGTAAGATTTCCCTTATTGATAAAAAACAGCCAATAAGTATTTTCCAATGAGAGCGGTTGACAGTTGATCATCCAAAGTAACAGTGACCATTTTTTGAGAGAAAGTCGCTGTTATGTTTGTGAAATATAATTGTATGAGTGCTGTGAACCTCAAAAACAAAACTCCATCCACCTCTGCTCAGACAGCTCCCCCAAAGTGAAGCCAAATTATCTTGATTGCCCCCTGGTGGCTGGCTGCAGTAATTAATAAGTAATTAAAGGTTCAGTGTGTAAGATTTAGGAGAAAATAATCTATTGGCACAAATTGAATATAAAATAACCCTAGTGAGGTTTTCACTTGTGTGTTTCATCAAAATTTTATGAATTGTTGTTTTCTATACCTGAGAATGGGCACTTTGTATTTAAATACTTTATATTTACATCGAGGGGGTCCACTCTACGGAGGCCGCCATGTTTTTTACATTACTGGTAAACACTTAACACCTTTTGAGTTTTTATGACAACTGAAGGCTTCTACAGGTTTTCTGTCATGTTTGGAAGGGGAGGGTGAGGTGAGGGGTATTCAGCTGCCACATGCAATTTCACCACTAGATGTCACTAACCTTACACACTGTACCTTTAATACATCTACATGTTAGTAGGACATCCACCAAACTAAAAGGTCAAAGTAGACAACATTGATAACAACAGATGTATTGGATAATTTTATGTAGTTGTTATCACATTGAGTATATGTCCAATAGCGCATCCTATAAGTTTAGATTTAAAAAGTTCTTAATTAATTATTAATCAGTTATTAGTGATGATGATGATGGGTTGAGCTTGAGTTTAGGCAGGAACTCGCTATCTTGCCTCAATCCCAGACCACTACTGTGCTCTGGCTACAAATGCGCACGAGAACAGCGTCCATATCCGGGATGTTTTGGCTTCAATTCTGTATAGAAGAAGAAGTGGAGACACATCTATCTATATATAAGCTGCGTCTCAATTCAGGGGGACACATTCATGGACTGCGTAGACCATGAAGGCCGAACCAACATGACAACTCACGATCGGTATCACCAGCTCACCCTTATTTCTGCTGCCTAGCAACAGAGTTGAAGTTGAGAACAACAAGAACGTTTTAACAACTGAGTTGAAGAGTGATACTCAAGCATTGGACATATCGTTGCTCGCCGGTGCCATTTGAAAGTTGAGGCTGGGCCACCCCCATCCACCCGTTGAAGCCTTTGTTTCTTGGGGATGGAAGGATGCATTTGTCAGCAACAAACTGCAAACTAAGTATGATATAGCTTCAAATGTTCAACACCCCAAGCAGCAGTGAAGTAAAATATGTCATCATGAAGTCAGCCTGGTAGCTTTTGTCAAGCTTTTAAACATATCATATTATCTATTAAGTCTATATCAAGTCTTAAGTTAAGTCTTGGCATCCATACTTGCACCTGGCATTGAAACTACTTGTTACATTTATCTTCATCATCATCAGTCTTCGTTCGTCATCATTTTCACCAGTGACTTCACCAGCTCCATTGCCTCCCCTGCCATCATCTCCCTTTTCACAGCCATCTTTGTTTTTCCGCGTTTCCGCCTGCCTGTCACCACGCCAGCATCAGGTCTAACCTCATGACAACCAGGTGAGAGACTAAGATGACTCATTGAACATGTTTTGCTTTCACCTGCACATTTGGCGTCTTAAACTGAGTGTGCTGAAAAATGAAACTGAAGAAAATGGTAAAACATTTGTGAGTAGACAAATGTTGTTTTTTTTCAGCCAGTGTGTTCATTCATTTCCTTTCACCGGTGCATATTGATGTGTCATCAGTTCATCAGTGTGATGATGAGCTGTGGATGTGGTGGCTCCGGTGCGTCCAGCAGACTGGTGGTTTGTCAGAATGGGAACGCGGTGCAGTAAAAAGTGCAGGTTTGGCTGCAGAATGAGGACAAAGTGTATGTGGAATGAATGAAATCTCCCCCCTGCTGCCACTTTCTGACTTCAGACAAACATTTTACACGGTTTCACTCCGAGGGCCAAACAGGCTGCATCAGGCTCAGTGGTTATTTATTGCGCTCCGTGTCCCTATGAGATGTATTTATGTGAACTCTGTGCATCATGTTACTAATGGAGATGATTGTTCAGCTGGCCTGGTTTGGCCAAACGACAGGTTCACCGCAGTATTCCAGTCGCCCCATTAGCTTGTTTTCCTCCACAGGACAAACCCATTCATTTTTTTTTTTCATTCATTCATATTTTCCACTGTTTTTACTTTCATCATTGCTGCCCGGACCTCCAGCGGCCTTTGTGTGCTTTGGGTTAAAGTTGGAATGTGTCAGTAACACTACACCTAACCCTGCGAGCTCCTTCAGACAGGAAGCAGTGGTGGACAGCCAGGTTCTAGGTTCTGTCGAGCAGTGATGTCATTCTGAATCAACGGTGTGATTTATGGACTGCGGACAGTCGACTGTATCTGACGGCTGATGTGCATCAACACTGAGAGAGTCTGCCTTCCTTCAGGCGCTTTGGCAGCGAACGTTTCCCACACTGCACTGCATTTGCTAGTTGCTGACGGGCTGGTTGACTTGTGTGAGGGATGCGTGGACTGGGAGAGGTCGGCTTTGTACAAAGCATTCTGATGCAAAGAAAAAAACATCAGAGGAGCTGCAGGAGAAATGCAGGTGCTCACTGTAGTTTTGTTGCAGAGAAGAACAGTCTACACGCAGCAGCCACCTCGTCAGACCAGGTCACAGGTGGTTCTAGTTTTTAAATCAGGATTTAAATCTTGATCCCGTTATTTCAGCTATATTGGAATGTATATATTGCCTGTGAGCAGTTTGCAGAACACTCCTGTGTACATAGTGTATAAATCTGATTTCAATACATGTTCATGCAATAAGGTGAAAAGGTTGTTTTTCTTATTCTGGTTTCTGTTGCACTGGTTTTGAATGATTATTGCTTTTCTCTTCACCTTATTTGTGGAAGTCATAAAAGCAAGCCCACATTAATCCTGTGTACTTCTTGTTCCAACAGGAAGGCCAGCCTCATCCTCTCCCAGCTAGAAGAGCTTTCCCACTGGTGTAAGGGTCTTCTCCAGGAGCCAAAGATCGGCCTCCGCAGGATGTCTCTCAAATTCCTGTCCTGCCGCTACACCGACACCAAGGCTTTCGGGCTGAACTGGTCGGACATGGGCCACGACGTTCACAAGGCCTGCGACGAGCAGACGCTCACTGTCATGTATAATGACTACGGTGAGCCAAAGGAGCTGTAAAGGTATTGTGAGGGTTCTGTTAGGATGTGCACAGGAATCCAGGAGATCTGTCAAACCCAACAAAGAAACAAATAAAATGCAGGTTTCACTCATGTTTCTATGAGATACATGTTTCATAAAAATCATTATTTGACTACCTACTCCTGCCGACGCTTCACAATTAAAGCCTTTGTTTCAATTTCCTCTTCGTTTCTTATTGGTCTTTCCTGCTGTTTAACACCGCTTGCATTAAAATGACACATACACTCTTTGCCATGCATCAAATTGTGTGGACTTGAGAACCACTGGGAGTCTGAGAGAGAAGTGAAGCAATTAAAAAGCGTTATCTGTGAAGCCTAGTAAAAGCCTAGACTCTGTATAGATATGAGTATTATTCAATCAATAGAGAATTTATTCACCCTGAAGGACATTTAGGCATTCAGTAGCTTAAAATTATCATTAGTGCAATACTTTACATAACATCAAAATAGCATTTAGCGTGCAACTTTGCAAAGGGCAAATGGAAACCTCAGATCGAATTGAAATTCAGTGTTGCTGCAGGAGCAGTTGGTTTCAAGACTTTGATCAATAAAACTTGAAGCTATTCTTTGCAGCACAACTCCAGCCCTCAGACAACTTTACATTTTTCCTGTGTCTACAATTTGACAGTGATGTTGCATGAAAAATACACAATACTCAAAATAGAAAGTTATTCACATATTTGAAAAAAATCATTTTACCTTCTGTTTTATTTGCCCTTAAATGCACATATCTCAGTGGAACCTGAGATGACATGCATTCTGCTTCACTTTGTTTCTTTGCTGGATTCTCTATCCTGATCCTTGATACTGAGGGAGAACACGTTTTGAAGCTTTTCTTTTTTACCATTTGTTGAGAAAACGTGACATTTACATTGTGTAGATTAGATTTAATCATACTTTTGTTGGCTTGTTCGTCGTCAGGTAAAATAAGGTTGAGACATAAAGGGTTACACATTAGCACATGTGTGCCTGTATAACTCTGTCACATCATTAGATATACTGTAAAATGAAAAGGAAACTTTTGATATCAAACTGATTGATAGTGATGGTGACTTCCTGATGTGGGGCCCATCCACCTGTACAGCCTGGATAGAGTTAGCTGCTTCTTGGACCTGTCTCATGATCTAAAATCAGCTCTTTTGTTTCTTTGATCATTTATATGAGTGATGGACACAGGGGAGACGGAATGCTGTAAAAGATTTTACAGTTATAACTCATCATAACTGCGTCTTCACCTGTACATTCCAACCACTATTAAGTATCTTAGTGATTCACAGCTTCTGGTGCTCGTTGTATGCGTTTATTGTGAATACTGCAACAGGCGGAGCCAGCCAACACGTGGGCTAAAAACCCATTTCAGATTGATGCTTGAAGCCGTTGTTTTTATTCTGCTGTGCGCTGCTTTGTTGTGTGGGGTCACTTGGACATGAAGACGTTTAGTTTTCCACCATCACTTCCCTTGAACTGTGAATTACAAACCGGGTTTTGTGGTTTTTGTCACAAACGCTAACAGAGAAAGAAACTGTATATAAGGAATTGTAATGTTGAGACAGCAAGATCAAAACCAGTATGAACAAAACCAGTATTTTACAAGGTTACCATGACAATGGTGAGGTAGCATCTTAGCAGTCTAGGCTGAAGATGGTGAAATAAAGAAAAAGCTATGTAGACAACAGAGGAGGGGAGTAACTTTATTAGCACAGACATTCAAAATAACCCTTCGCTTTATTGTTATTCTACACTTTTATTGATATACCCTGCTGAATGTAGTATTGATTTGCATTTGTAAAGGAAGCTGTTATGAGTTCTACTAAACAACAGTACAGTTCATAATCACAATACTTTTTAATTCTTGAATAACAATTTCATTTATTTGCCGATATTTTGGTTTTTAATTTGACAGATTTCACATCATAACTAATCCAACCAATGAACTATTAAAAGTCATAATTCTGTATTGAACCTGCAAATTAAGTGTCTTAATGTTTTCGTCTGCTTCTCTATGTTTAAACTTCATGCATTTACATTAGTTAGAAAGATCTTTTTGACATCTCCATTACTATTGTGTTTATTGTGAGTATATTAGTATATTTTATTTGGTTTAACTCCATCTGTTATGTTACTCTCGGTTGTTTTATTGCTGTGCTGTGGCCATGTTGGAGATTAATGTCAAAGAAATGCAAACACTCAATAGCTGTTGATTTTTTTTAACAAACCTCATATGTGAATACTAAAATAAAGGCTTGTAGATTTTTGTATAGGCAGTAAAGTATTTCATAAAAGCGTTGCATTCTAGCACAGTACTGTGTTTTGAAGCAGGTGTTTTATATACACCTGTTGTATATACATGTACAACAGGTGGTGTTTTACAACAGTTACTTTATGTGTGCTTTAGTATTGTACTGTAATATCTGCTGTGTAGCTTAGTCTTTGTAATCAGATCAATCCACTGATTCCAGTTATAAAGTGAAGAGCAGGAGGTTTTTACTTTCTCTCGTCTGTGATCTAAAGATGCTCGACACTGGATTTGTTAGTTCTAAACTGTTATTGGTTGATGAAAACACATGACGAACATGATGACATTTTATTTAACAAACTAGTTAAATGATCAATTAGCCTTCAACTGAACTTGAAGTGATTACATGGAGACCTCCTGACCTTTAAAAGAAATGGAAAGCAACCCTCTACTATCTGCATGATATTATTCTGTCTATACTGAATGTGGCATCATGACCTTAACTTTTTCACTTTGATCTTTGCTACTTCAAAGAACAATAAAGAATATATTATGGAATGTGGCTGTTTGTGATTCTTCTAAACCTCACGGAAACTTTTTTCTCTTGTCATGTTTCCAGAGGAATCCTTTTAGTTCACGTGACCCTAAAATATGAACATCCTAGTAGCACTGTTACTGAACTCACTGAAGCTTATCTTAAGATGATAGATTTTAATTCAATTTGTCCTCGCCCTCCACATGGGCCATGCTGTGAACTCACCCTTTAAAACTCACCTGGTCAAAGATCCTGAAGTGACGTGTGTGCGGCTGCAATTTCTGAAGTTGGTGGTTCGATCCCAGGGACCTCCATCCTGCATTCTGAGTGTCCTTGGGCAAGATACTGAACCCCAATTTGCCCCTGACGGCTGTATGAATGATGTGTAATAGAAAAATAGTAGCGTATAGAGGAGTGCTGTATGAAAGTGTGGGTGAAGGGGTGAATGCACTGGTCCTGTAAAACGCTTTGAGTAGTTAAGACTGGAAAAGAAGCTGTATAAATACCCTTCATATACAAAAATTGGCTTTGCATAATCCTACTAACAGACAGATCATAAGTTGTGAGCCTAGCACATGTACTTCATGTATTATTTGCTCTTTTGCCATGAGATTTTTTTACTTGATCCATGTTTGGATATTACACAGTATTTAACCACACAGAGACCAGTTGAGTCAGTGCTTTGGAAAAGAAGACCAAGCAGAAATAAGTCTAATAAAATCTAATATGTTGTTACATGTGATGAAGCATTATGTTCACAGTGACAAGATCAGCGACAGCTCAGAGTAATGTTTCACTGTAAGCTGAAGAAGTGTATTACCTCTAAAGCCAGTGTACACACACAGATAACGTCCTCTGTCAATGATCATAAACCACCAAGAAACACATTGTACGGATCGGTATAAAGTTGCTATTTATTTTATATCGAGTATAAAGAACAGTAAAATATCACAAATAACATGATTATACAGATACAATATTTGGACAGGGTACTTCAACATTTTTTCTGAGAAAGGTGATGTCTGTCAACTTCACAACTGCAACTGAAGACAAAAAATATGACAGGGTTTTTCTCAAAAGTATGATAATAGTGTTCACACTCTGCGGCTTATGTTTGACCCTGCTCATTATATTTATTTATTTCCAAATCCTACATCGACTTCAGGGATTGATTACACAACTCATCCAACAAGATTTTTTTTTTGTTAAAGTACGATTAAAAAAAAGCAAAAAAAAAAGCATGACACTTGGCAAGCCCTGTGCACATGCTGTGCGGTACAAATACATGTTTGTGTTACTGGGTTTGTGATATAAATAGAGTGTTGACTTCTGTTACTAATGTGTGATCTAGTAAATATGTTAGGTGATCCAAATATATTAGTCTGTACAGAAATGCATCCTCTTACAGCTACATGTCAGGGGGAGCTGGTTTGTAGAGGGATCTGATGCACGATGATGAAGATTATATGTATTGTCAGTATCCAGGAGGTCTGTCATGAATTTTTCTGTGTAGTGAAACCGAGCTTAGCCATGTTTTTTTCTTTGCCCATTTACCGTTGTTCAGTCTGTATTTTGGATTCAGATGTCTTCTGTGATGCAGTGTTAGGGTCTCATGGAGAAAAAAATATTCAGACAATAATGTTGTAATATTATGAGCATAACATTGTTATATTTTAAGAAGAAAGATGTAATTTAATGAGAAAAAAAATTATATAAAGAAAAAACATTCTTTGGTAAATTAGCAGCAGATTAAGTATTTTGTTAAATGTTCAACTTATACTGAAGTATAACTTAAGATTCTCAACATTCCTTGTTTTAATGCAGACGATAGGCTGATCTTCTTATATTCCCATTCTAAAATAACACATAGGCTAAAATGACTTTATTCTCGGAATATTGCGACTTTTTTCTCATAATATTACGACTTTATTCACAAGATCTGAGACAAATTGTTTCCCTTTAAGTGGCCCTTATACTTGGTCGCACTCTCCCAAGTGGATGCTACAGTAAAAACATTTAATAGCAGTAGCTCCTTACTCTAATGGCCGTGCATGTACTGAACACTTATCAGGCACATCCAGTTCTTTTGCTTTCCTTGTCCCAAGGCTAATCAAGTTCAGAAAAAGAGTTGAATCCATTTACAACTGTGATTTGATCCAATTATCATGACTTGATTCGTACAGAAGTGGATAAACTGCCTCTTAACCCTATTTGAACTGGACCTCAGTGTTTTTTTAGTTGGGCTCCCGTTTTTCAAAACATCATTTTCTGCCCTCACATAAATCCAGCAGTCAGGATAACCCTTAACTTCTTAATGGGAAAGGAAAACAATCCACGTGTAGATGTGTAGATGTTTGGCTGCACTGAACACGAAACTTTAAACCAACATGACTCATATGTGATGCTTTTTATCACGTAAAATGAAAATGGCCTTTCACTGCATAAAGTCTAACTTCAATCACATTCTTCAAATTATGAAAAGCTAAAAAATGAATAGTTTGTCTATTTGTTGTGGTGCAAAGTCTGTGGTTTGACTGTGTTTGACACAAGTTCAGCTTCTTTTATCCCTTCATCTCACTGCATTCCTCCTCCAGCTCCACCTCCTCCTCCTCCCGACTTCTTGGCTTTGCTCTTATTCTCCTCGGCATCCGGATCACGGCAAGTGCACTCATCCTGATTGCAGTCCGCCCCAAACTGAATGACCTATGAGTAAACAAGCACAACATTTAGAGCTCGGCTTCCCAGAGTCGCTACAGATCTTTCAATCTGCTGCTGGATTCAAACGCGATGTGACTTTTCAGGCCTGTCTAGCGCAGATGTCACTTCTAATGTTTGACTAAACTGACAAAACCAACATTGCATTTGGTTGGTTTCCCTGTTTGAGATAAACTAAGATCAGTCTGATAAAATTCTGCTTCTATTTCCCGTGGAATTAAAGAGGAGCAGAAAAGAACAGGAGTATGAAAAGCAGCACGGCAAAAGGAAATATTACATCAGGCCTTTCAACACAAGTAGAGTCACTAAAAAATGCACGAGTTGAGGAGGCTTCCCAAGCGTGTTGTTACATTTCAACTGTACCAAAGAGTACAACCTTGAATGGCAAAAACAGACAATAAAAACTAAATTTGCTTGAACTGGCCGAGCAGCTAGAGAACAGTTTTGTGCTGAAAGCTAAGTACCGCTTAGTAACCTGAGAGTGGTCTTAGATTTGTTGTGTTTCCTCCCAGTTTCAAAGAGAACTCTTACAGCCCCCTGGAGGCTGATAAAGTGCACGATGTCAAATGGTTCAACGTGGCCTCTGAATGGCGAGAAACCTTGAGGGTCTGAGGGAGAAGGAGGGAGGAACACACCGCCGTGGAGGTGAACGGATGAACACATGTTAAGAATCAACAACAAGAGGCTTCCAGCTCTTGTCTAGGAAGCGAGCCATCACCACAGGTTGCAAAATAAACTCTGGTGCCCCGCGAAGCAGTCTGTTGCAAGAAATGTAAACATTTGCTCCTGGAGAGAAGGAGTGAGAGGTAGATTGAGAGAAAGGAAGGGAGAGGGAGAGAGCCGGGTGGGAGGCAGAAAAAGAAAATAAGGATGATGGCAAGGGAGGTGAGCGTGAGAGTGGGAGGTAGCAGCTTGTCGGCCTTCGCTGCTGGTTGCACGCGCTTTTCTTTAAGGGCAGGGTGAGGGTTTCACTGAGGTCTCTCGACGGGCCGAGCTTCACCTATACTTCTTCCAGTCCCTTTTAAGATAAACTGAGCTTCCATTAAATGTTTCCTCAGTCACATAACACCCCGAGCAGCACTCCACCTCCGATGCCATCTGACAACCTTTGGAAGGAGCTAAACGGCTTGTTTTTGCTTTAGCCACGGAAACAAAAATCTTTTGGCTGTTGCTGAGTGTTTGGATCAGTTGCCTCCATGTTGTTTACTGAAACTTATTCATGAACAGAAATCATGTGGGAGAAAAAATTCAAAGTAATGAATTCAACCTTGCAAACAATCAAAACATAAGAAAAATCACGTTCTTTTTGTCTTCCTTCTGTTCACTCTTGCTGCTTTTAATGTTTTGGCCTTTTGTTGGAATAAAACAGACCCAAGTTCACAAATCAGAGGGAGGTTGTGTGTCTGTTCATCTTTTCCTCTGGAACTTTGCCCTGTTGACCAATGACTGAATTCACACCTGAATCATCTCTTGTGTATCCCTCCCTCCTGTCACTGCTGCTAAAACAAATGCTGTGTGGTCCTGTCCTCATCCAGACCCAAACAGATATGAACTTTCAGATAATCTGATGTAGTTCAGATTCAAGTGGTGTACATTGCCAGGAAAAATCTCTGTAGTGGTCTTGATTCTTGCAGAATAATGTAAAAAGTCTTACTGGAATCAGCATGTGTTTATAGTGGTAAGTATTGAAACTGTAGCAAATTGACATTTAATGTTCAAACTCTCAACTTTTTCTAATGTAGCGTCAGAAATTGTGTTAAGTAGCTTATGGTGTGGTAAAGACCTGTAATTTCCTACACCTGCATACATCATACCACATAGAAACAGAGGGTACTGTAAACAACCCCACCATCCACCCCCTCATTACCGCCCTCCGCTCCATCACTCAGCTGGAGCCCACGGTGGCACTCAGGATGCAGACTCTCGCGGCCATTTAGTTCACTTCCTAAGAACGACCCCTGCACGCCCAGCTGCTGTTTTACAGTGGCCGAGTAAACCGCAGACCTTCAAACACCTCGCCGCTCCCACCCTTATACCCCCTACCTACCCGTTCCCCTGTAAAAGAGCAGTTAGTGGCAATCTGGCAGCTCATTTATTATGACGGCAGCCACACACTCACTGAACTCCTGCGTTTAGGAAGGAGCTGCCAGTGAGTCATGGCGTGCCACGGACATGAAGGAGACAGCCGAGGCTCGGCCAACTGTAGGCCATAGGAGTTAATAGGCAGGGCCCCCTGAATAACTGTCATGACTATGTGGCTGTACAGTAGCCAAATAGGGTATAGTAGGAAGGAGGTGGGGTGAGTTAATTCTTAACGGTCCACATGGGAGAGACGTTTTAGTGCAGGCAAAGAAAAATAGAAAAAAAGACGTGTTAATGTAAAAGCAGTTGAGGGAATGAGTGGCTGGTTTTCACCACTGGACCAACCTGTCATTATTATTTATACCATTCCTCCGACCCACCCAATATATACAGCAATCGTTTAGAGCAAATAATGAAATGTGATATATTTGCATCTTGTTGCAAGCACGAACAATTTATCCCCGTGGAGAGTTTGTTCGGATATACACAAAGATATCCAACATATTCCTCAAACTGATTAGATTAGCTTATGGGCATCAAACTTAAATATCTGTATCTATCTCATCTGAAGAAGGTTTTATATAAGTGGGTTCTTTTGGGACCACCACCAAAATAATAGAGTGGGATTGTTACTCTCATCTGGTAAATCGGTTATGTGCTTTCAGACATGAACTGAACTCTGGAGGGGCTGTATATTAGAACACAAATGTCCGAGTGAGAGCGTCCGGGCATTCTCTGAAATTTCTCCAGCCAGCCCCCTGGTTTCTCCAGAGGATTTACTGTGAACGAGTGGGTGTGTTGATGATGATTCTAACACGCGACAGACACAAAACAAAAAAAAAAGCAAAACACAAAAAAGAATACAAACATATCAAGACAGTTTTTGCTGATAAGGGCCGAAAAACAAGTAATCCCCACTGCAGAATTTAAAAGTTACGTGCTGCCTCGGCCTGCTGTGCCCCCCTCACCTGAAAGCTCTGGAAATGTTTGTGTATCTCACATGAAAGGCAAACTCTGGAGCAATCCGGGCCCAAATGTGCCTAATTCTCCAGGGTTCATGTCTGAAAACTGCTATAGTGTAATAGGTGGACATCACACTTGTATTTTACCACTATATCCAACTGTGTTCTGTCCTTAAAACTGACTAGTTCCTTCTGCAGTGGAGCTACCGCTAAATATGAGAGGTGAGAAAGTGTTTCGCAGCATGGGGTAGGGAAAACCTGCTTATTTACCCATTTGAGTGAAAAAGCCAGAGGGAACAAGTCTCCTCTGTTGTTGTAAGTAAAGATGAGGGAGACTAAATAGGTGCAGTTGTTAACAGGAGAAAGTGGAAAGTGGCAGGGATCTGTGTTTGTTTGTTTAGTAGAAATCTTTTTCGTAGCGGCACAGCGCTCGGGCCAAAAGAGACGGATTTCTACTACTGTAAACAGGAAGAATCTGGCTTTGGAAACCAGCTTCAGCTTCTAAGCACGGGCTTGATTGCAAGATTGCCGAAGCAAGCCAAACAACACTTGACCCCTATTCAAAACAAAGTGGATAGAAATCATAAGTTGTATCATGGACTAATTGTGTTTTTATTATTTAAATCAAATAAACAGTGTTGTGATGAAAGTCAATCTTTTTGTTGATGCGTAAAAATACAGCAGGGCAGGAAGTGGAGCGCTGGAAATGTCTGTTTGTGTACCTTTCTAGTTGAGAGGGTGGACGGGCAGCAGTCTCCTCCATCGTACTGGCAGTAGGCCCGGTTGTTGGTGGTGTCGCACCAGCCGTCCCCTCCAAAAGGCTGCGCACAAGTTACAAACAAGAAACTGTCAGTGGTGTTAGGAACCGAGAAATTACACACTCACACAGCATGAAAGGCCAAAAGAAAACAGATTTCCAATAATTTTTTATTCAGTTATATTGTTTCAAAGCAGAAAAAAAGTTCTGCAAGTCCAATATCGATTGTGCAGAGTCGGTTACATACTTGCAAGCAAACCTTAGGGATTTATTAAGCACATGGTTGACACTAATTTCATGTGGTTCACAGCAAAACTTCCCCAAACAGGAGTGAACACTTGACACTGCTTGCTTCATTAAGCTGCAATGATTGCGACCGGACCACAATGATTGCCTGTTGCAAAACATAAAGAAATTCACCCCATGTAATCTTTACTGATGCATAAAAGCTGTTGTTTTTTTGAATTGTCAGTGACAGATTTGTGATCCATCACTACGCTCAGTCTCTGTTGTGGATGTCAAGCCTGGGACAGAAGTGCTTGTGACTTCTGGTTGTGTTTTCAGCCCTGTCCATTAGTTTGTTGGTCAGTTTGTTTGTTTGTCTGTAGGATTATGCGGAAACTCAGATTTCCACAGAAATCGGGATAAGAAAGAATCCATTCCACTTTGGTAAGAGTCTGGACAATAGGGCAGATCCCAGATCTTGATCAAATAATCTATCATTTTCTACAATGGAGATAATCTGCATTGTTTTGTTGGTTTAGCTATAAGGCTTGATTGAATATGAAGGGACTGTTGGGCCATGGTAGAAATATGTGCCTTACTTAGCACCACTCTCCCGATGAGATGCATTGAGTCTGCCATTATAACCATGTGATTGGTTCTAGACGAGGTAGAGGTGTAAAACTATCCAAGGTATCCAAAGATCTACCAAATATCTCATTAGCTTAGGCCCGCATTAAACAGGTCATGTGTTGTATACATATTATGATGTGTTCGGCTATTTTATTGATAGCATACGCTAGGGCAGGCCTGCATGTGTGTGTCTCTTCTCTCGCTCTTTATTTAGTTATTTATCAATGGTGTCGGATCATGAATCCAGAACATTCTGGTCATAACCCTGATGATGTCCTGGCTGTGCGCGTCACGTTACGTCTCTTGTTGTGTGTGCTGGTGAACTGTTTGCACACTAAATGTTGGACTTTTTTTCAATGTGTTTAAATACTTGTCTCATAAACTATAGAGCGAATTAAAGAAGCATAAAGTAAGCTCCTCACTTCTGATGAGTGATGGTTCTTATTGTTAACGTGTAAAGTCAGCTCAGGTCAGCAGTGGAGGACATGTGACAGGGTAACATGGCACGCTACAAGGTACCCAGGCCTTTGGGGACAGTGATGGGATCACTTTACTGAACCTTGTCCAGGTGTTGGCCAAACTCAGCAAAACGTCACAGGAAGAATAACCCCATCTGATAAACCCCTAATCCTCAGTCGTTCACCTTGAACGCCAAAGTAGTTAAGAACGTGGTGAACATGCTGTGTGAATTGGTTCATTGCAGAGGTGAATGCTACAATCCTTAGAGTGAACTGATAAGAAACCTTATACATGAGACCAGCTGCACCAGTAGAAATGGCCTTTGCGAGGATTAGAGTTAAAATATATCTTTTGGAATTCCATGATAAACAATGAAACTAAACTGAGATTCAACCTCATTTAACTTACTAATATACTGTAGTAAATAGATGCTTCACTTTAGAGCACCTGTTCATGACAATTCTTCAACTTGTTTGTGTTAGTGTTCTGGCCAGTGTGGGAGTCCTCATGGTGAAGACTGGAGTGGCAAATTAGTGGAATTTAAGTTAAATAAAATCTCAAACAAGTCACAATGAAATACTTTTTTAAAGTTTTCCACTAAACCTTGAGGGCTTTTCTGAAGTGCCAACAAAATGAAAATAAGTGCTGAATGCCAAAGATACTTTTGGCTTTCTATGGTAGGCTGATGGAGTCATTTCAAAGACTTAGGCCTCCACCTAACCTGCGCAGGGGGAGAGAACAGCTGCTGAGAAGATTTCTGCAGTTTTCTCTTCACTTCAAAGAACTCCCTACTTGACGAATCCCTTTGCCTTTCCCAACTAAACTGCCGTGGCATAAATAAATCTATTTAATCGTTCTGTTTCGGAGTAAATACTTTAGCAGCAATTGTACCAGATGCCTCACCCAAGTGACTATAGTGTGTGAATCTTTGAAATACCTATAGTCTAAGACAGCCATGCATAATACTGACTTGCTGAATCTGATGTCAAGTTTTTTGGGAATTCTAAAATATAGCTGAGCTTTATCGATAGTTTGATCTAGACTCTACGTGCACATCTTTCCTGGCTGGGAAATGCAGACCCCACACTTTGCCAATATGAGGTTAATTTCACGATCAGAGCTCATACTGAGGTTAATTAGTATCAACATTTTTCCTTCTAAGCAGCATAAACCTTACCCTCAACAGAAATGCACATTCCCATGACGAGTATTGAATTAGAAAGAGTTGGCTGTGCACCTTTGTCCCCTGTGGGTGATAAAAAGGTCAGCTGGTTTGTGTATTACCTTTATTCTGAAACACAGAAAACAGCAGAGTGAACCCCACACCTTGCTGACATAAATATTCCACCTCTTACCATCGGCTTTTTTAGGGCAGCATGTGCTGTCATCAGCACCTGCCAAGCTCTTCATCGGAACATTATTAAATATAGGTATGAATTCAAGTGAGCGCTCTTCTGTCAAGCAGCAATATATTTATTTTTTATTTCCTACCAAGTATCTGTATCATTCTTTTAATAGCACTCATTTTATCATCTCCCCCTTCTTTACCGAGTTCATCCTTCTGAAACAGCTAGGGGAGTGTGAGGTTAGCCTGTCTCTTAACTCCTTGTGACTTAATGTGTTTTTCCTCTTGACAGGAGACAGTTCAGCAAGTTCAAGGGAAATCTGTACATATACTACATGTGTGTATATATATATATATATGTGTGTGTGTGTGTGTGTGTGTGTGTGCATGTGCATGTATGTGTGTGTTTGTGTGTGTGTGTGTGTGTGTGTGTGTGTGTGTGTGTGTAATAGAAGTTTTATGAGAAGTAAAAACTTCTTTTAGAGTATGTATATATTTATTGCTTGAGAGCCTGAAGACAGTAAGAGGACGAGCACTGGGAGCAAAGTTTTTGCTGTGTTTGAGTTTACTACTTTCTGTGGAAACCAGTTTACAAAATGGTTGTGGTTTCCAGTGTCGTTAGCTTCTTGTTTTGATCAGACGTGATGCATATGCATGAAAAGCCAGATTGTCCGTACACCTGGGCAAGCAAACAAGCAGGTTTCACAAACCGTGCAGTGTTTACTGTATTTTCAGAATCCACTGAACTTTTTTAAAAGAAATCAAGTTTTTAGAAAGCATGTTTTTGCCAAAATCTGTCAATAAACAGATGATTTAAGTTCACAGTGCCTGCACTTTAAGATGTCTCTCACTGCCAGCTGCCTGACAACTTTTACTGGTTGTGTTAACGTTTTATGCAACAAGGTCACCTGTGTAATCTCCTTTCTCTGTCAGTCTCTCAGTCGAGTGTGCACACCTCACATTTATCTACAGCTCAGGTGGAGTTTTTAAAATATAATATAAAAAAAATTTTCATTGAGAAGTGATGACACCGTGGTTACAGACTTCCAACAGCTAACTCCTTGTTCTGTGCTGTAAGATCATTGACTATTGCGGTAAAGATGATCCTTAAACTCCCAAAACAAATCAAATCTGTAAACACAAAGTTAATTGATCCATTTTGTTGTGAGAAAATGTCGTCACAATGAAAATTACACTAAATGTGACTAAGGACTTCCTGCAAAATTCACGGAACCAGTCAGTTAAGTTTATGGCTCACAATATAATCCCTCAAAACAATTGTTTGTGCAAACACCTGGAAAAGGCAAAACAGTTGCAGGAAATACAGTTCATCCTCCAGAGAGCAGGAATCAGAGTTGAAGGTTCTGGACTTTGTAAGCCAGTGAGCCCCATCTTCCATGGAAGGGAGGGCAGATGAAGTTCAGAGTGAAACTGCGAATAGTCCCAGTGTGTACCTCTTGACTAACTCCCTCTAGATGTATTCCAGGAAATTTCAACTTGAAGATTCGAGAAAGACTTGAGGGAAGACCTAGAGCATGCTGGTCCACATGTGAGATAATATCTCCAGAGTATCGTACAAACAGGGTGGGATTCCCTGGAACAACTGGAAGATGTGGTTTGGGCAACATAAGTTTGGCCTACTCTGTTTAGTCTGTTGCTACCACAAAGTGGACCTTGATAAATTATTAGAATGGATGGTTGGATGGGTGGAAATGAATTCATCCAAATCATTCAACGAAATTTACCATCTTGAGGTTGTATGTCTCTGCAACCGGTCAAGTTGCGGTTCTTCCATATCCATCCAGACTCATAAAGTATATGTGGTGAAGACTGAATTAATTTATTAAAGGGATGAAACATCATTATGATTTCTTGAGTTATGTGATCTATGAGGTCACAGTGACCTTGACCTGTGACCACCAACGATTGATCATTTCATCCTTGAGCCAAAATCAACATTTGTGCCAGATGTCATAAAATTCTGTCCAGATGTTAGTGATATATCTCATAGACAGAAATGGGACAGCGTTTTGACCACCAAAATCTAATCAGCTTGTCCTTCAGCCCAAGTAAAGAGGTCTGTGCCAATGTTGAAGAAATTGCCTCAAGGTGTTCCTCAGATAGTGAGTTCAAGAGAATGGGACAGACAACCCAAAAACATTTTGCCTTTGGCCATGGGTGTTGTCTGGTCTGTCACAACAAATTAGTCAGGAAACAACAGGAAACTGTACTCACATGCTCACAATACAGGGAGAAGTAAAATAAGTCAGGCTACATATAAAGGCTTAAATAAAGGAAATGGTCAAAAATGTCCTCCAACCTGTCCCTACCCTGTGATTACAATTCGGTTGTAAAAAGTCAAGCATGTAAGGAACAATTAATAAACATCAGTCTCCAATGAATTTTTAACCCATCCGTCCACCCTACAATGGATATTCTACTTAACACCTCATCTAACCTTCTCCTTTTCTTCTCATACTCACCACAGCCACAAGAAGTCAAAAAACTAATCTAACTATTGCCATAGCCATATATCAGTCATCTCATTAATGGCAAAATCAGATTGTATGCTTACAATTAGAGCTGTTTGATATGAAGATGTGAAAAAAAACCTCTTGTGGCGATAGAGGTCATTTTAATCCACATAATGATACATTTCATAACTTGTTACATTTTCTCTGTAAATTGAGGCCATGTCTTTGCAGATGTAAGTGGCTATCAACCTCGATTTTTGTTCCATACTATTTGATATGTTTCTTGTGTAGGCGTTAAAAGAGGTTATTGGTGTTTGAGTCTGTTGAGTGGATTGTTTGACAGTTGGGAAGTACCATTTTCTGGTCATTGTCATATTTTCATTCCAAAACAAAATGCAAAAGAAGTAACCCCTCTTTTCAGTGCAAGATATCGTCTTTTGCTATTGTCTTGGTTATTCAGAGTGCTTCTTCTGTTTGGAATTACCCTCTAAATTTGTTTGTGTGTCCGTCATGCAAATGTCTTGTCTCCATTCAAGCTAGGACAAAGAACAGAGAACGCCGAATGACTAAATGATACATTTATAAAAAATGTAATTATGTTGTTCAAAGCTTAAAGTCAAATGTCATCTGAGCTAAGTATCTATCATCTTCAGACTGCCTTTCGTCTGCAGAGAATCATTTGATTAATTTGCTATATTTCTTTTTGTCTTCAATTGAACAACTCCAGCATGTGTTTCAGAGTAAACTAGAAGAACTTGCTGCATATCCCAAACAATATTTTTTGGCTAAAGTCTTTAGGTTGTTTTGCAAATTTAATAACAGCAGGTGATGACAGACATTCAGCCAGTTTGAGATGTGTGTGACAGGTTAGAATCAGATATGCTTCCATGCACCATTCAAATAGTTAAAATAGTTCTTTTTTTCTCGAAATGCCTCATATGAAGTTATGCATGAGTCAATGAGTGTAATTGGCTTGGTGTCACACCCTTATCATATTTTTGTTCTTACTGCTCCAGCAAACATTTTAATAATGCTGTGAAAACAATATATCAGTTTTAGAAAGACACAGCAGGGGTGATGCTATTTTTTACAACTCTAAAGTTCGATAAAAAAAAAATACAGAATAGTTTCAGCCTGACAATTGTACCAGGGATGATTTGTTGCGTATTGTACACTTTTTGTCAAATTGGTTTTAAAGAAAGAAAGAAAACAGAGGTAGAGTAAGTGAGAGAAAAGAAGGAAAGAGAAACAGAGGTAGCAATGGCATCTGGATGAGATCTGGCAAAGCGCACATGCAGCACATGTGGTCCGGTATAATTTACAGTGTTGTCATGGAGGAGCGAGTTATAAGCAACTGTTTTGCCTAGCAACATTCACGGGAAGGTGGAAGGGGAAAATGTAGTGCTGGCAGGTAGGAAGAATATTTTAATACCATGAGACATCAACAGTTTATGTGTTCCATCAGTAGTTCCAGCCTTTGCTGAACCCAACAAATGAATGCCAAATAAAAATGGTCTAGGTTTATGATGTTAGAGGATTGACTGTCACTGCTAAACTATTACTGAGCCGAGATGGACGTTAAATTGCTGATTAAACTAACCTTCATTTATGATGCAAAGTGCAGAGCACACAAAATCCTACGCAATTGAACGCGAGCTACAGCGGCCCCTAAAGCCTGCAATATTTAGTATAATTCTCAATACAAAGGTCTTGACCATTTTTACTACTATTATTTTTACTGTTTCAGAAATGGTGATCAGAATAATGGGGAGTATATCTTGAGAATCTCACTGATCACAGGTTCGTCTAAACACACATGACAATATTCTTTTTTCTTTTATCTTGGTTGTTGTTTAACAGACTAATTACAACTTTTCTAACTGTCCGTAACATCAACATCTTGAAGCCTCCATCAGTGGATGGAGTTTGCTCAGTTGTTGCAGAGATGCAGAGACTTGTCCAAAGAGTGTTTTTGAGGGAGTGATGATCTCCTCATAATACACGACCATCACAGGTCAACTGCTCAGGATTCTGGAGCAAGTGATCAAAAGTCTTGTTGCTAATGAAGTCTGGGACATAACGGAAAACTAAGTTGACCTTGCATGGACTCTCAACATCAGACTATTTCATGGAATTTTAAGTAAGTTTCAATCTTTTGTTATAAACATCAGTCTTATTATAGTACTAGTAAGAGGGACATTTTGACCTTGGAGGGGTGTTTTGTGTATATTCTTACCAAACTGCAAGAACTAGCAGATAATATTTTGCTCTTTACCCAAGTGTTGGATGAGCAGAAACAACGTTTTTGTAAAAGGAAGTTAGTGGTGATTGTCGAGTTGTGATTGAGAAGAATACAAAGCTGACTGTCATTTTTTCAAATGCCTCAGGCTGGAGTTTTCAAACTAGCAGATTTCCAAAGTTCTTAATTTTAGGTGCTTGAAAAGTAAGTGTGGACATAGTGAGGTGTTTAAAACTAAAACGTAGCAGTGGGGATGTAACCCAAATAGTAAAGCAACTGGCTTATAAATTTGTAGATATTTTGTGAAGGACCTATGGGTATGCCGGCATCATCCTTTGACCATCATACCAGTGGTTTAAAAATTAAATGTAATCTAACTAAAGTAGAAATGCATTCTCTTAGGGTGTTATTCACTTGTTGGATTTAACTGATCGGGCATTTTCCAAGAACACAATTATCCAACTTTTCATATAGTGAGGGAATAAGAGACACAATTATGAAACTATAGAAGTGTGATTGATAAAGATCTAGGTTTCATGATTAAGACCAGAGCAGAGAGCAACAGTTTTTTTTTGGCTTTTCTTGTGTACTTTTATATATGAATAGCTTCTCCATAATTCATTCATAACATTCACACATTCCATGTCAGTCATCTTCTTGCCCAAGGGCATGCAGTCAGGAGGATCGAATCACTGAACTCTCGGTTAACGACTGAGGGACTCCTGAAAGTATCCTGCTGTTGTTTCCAATAAAAATTAAATCATTAATTCCCGACATTGTCAACTTTTGAATAAACTGAAAAGGGTATCGTGCTCTCTCAGGAGCTCTCGCTCGGTAGACTGTTTTCAAACTAGGCAGAATGATTTAAAAGCCTTGTGTCAGCCTGAATGATTAATCTAAATCTAACATAATCCAGTGATTAATTCATTTCCCTTTATCAGATAATCCATTACTGTTGGCAGGCATAACAATGTTTGGCAACGCTTGGATCCCTGAAAAAAATCTTCTTTGGACCTATTTGAAAAGGATTCTTTTGAAGTTAAAAACGTGGGATATCAATTTCTGCTCGAGATTTGTCATTATGATATGTGAAGCACATTGCACACTGGCTCTGGTATCTTGAGTAGTGATGACAACAGGGATACAACATCATGTTTAATATTGTTGGAGACGTCTGGCAAGGGCAGTGAATTTAATGTGGTTATGCCCAGAAATTGTGTAATTGTTTTAAGGATTAAGTATTTTCTATCTCAGTGTTAATAAAACAGCTTTGATAATATCTGACGAGCCAAACTGAGATCCTCTTGAACTCAAGTGCATACGAGACATGTTATGTGAGAAGAGATTATACTTACACCTAATGTATGTGACAGAGAAGTCACCAGTTGGTTCGGCAAGCTGTGTTTTCAGAAAGTATCTTGGTGCTCAGTTGAATGAATACCAAAGGTCAACATTTGCCACGTTCCATTATACCTCTGAGCTTGGAATTACCGACCACAGAGTCAAAAGTTGCCACTGGAATCGGTCAGAATTTTGACTGGGAAGGTCAGTGGAACCTCACCACCCCCAACAGGATGGCTGCTTCGTGAAATAAGTGAAAATATCCAGCATAGAAAAGGTGTCATAAACTTTACTCATTCTATTCACCGTGAATGATGCAATACCCCTTCCCAAACCTGCAACCCCTACAGACCAAATGACCCCCGGACCCCCCACTGCAGTCAAACACTGATAACCCTGGATGTGGATGGAAGAGTATGCTTTGTTGGCGTTCACAATATCCTTCATCCAAGAAAGCACACTGGAGAAAAATATACTCCTGTGTTTGATGCCGGGCTGCTTGGCTGTTTTGACTCCTACCTCACATGACTGGATGCAATGGATGTGCTGAGGGTCGGGGTACCACGTCATGATCCCTGTACAGACAATGCTCTGGAAAACAAAGGACATAACAATGGTTGATTCATGCAGTCGTAGAAAAAGGGTGATCACTGTGTTTGCCATGGAAAACAATATTAAAGTGGGACCAGTGGAGGCAGACCATAGATTATATTTTGAATGGATGCTCTAGAAGTAAATCATAGCATTCTGATTCAAGATTTGTGAAGTTATGTTTTTTTTGTAAACCTTGTGAACCTTATGGGTGATGAGACTTTTTTGCCAATTGTTGTTTTTCGTGGTCTAAGAAGAACTATTGGATCTAGTGGGGAGATTGTTTTACCACTTCTTCTCAATGTTTATTGTTTAGTTCAGAATCAGTGAAAAGAGTGAGTGTGGCTTAAATCTAAAGAGGCAATTTTTGGCAGCATGAACAACACAAAACAACTAGGGCTAAGCTCATGAGATTTACCAGAATGTAGACATGACATTACATTGTTTGCAGAAGTGAGGATAGCCTTGATTAAACATCAGTAAATTTAGAAAGCTCACATGCGGTTTTGGCGTGGGGTTGATTGTGATTGTGAATGTATCCATGCATCTAGATAAGAGCATCTAAAAGTTGATAAAATACCCAGTGGGCAGCAGTTAGCCACCTAATACTTATATTTTGAGAGGTTCCAAATAATTTCTTTAAATGGTTATTTATAACCTACCACTACCACTTAGCCCTACAATATTTCAGAATATAATCAGCTTTCCTTTTTGACACAGTCCAAAAAGAGTTAAGCCTTATAGGGGTGGGATTTTTTGCGGCGATTTAAGGCTGTTATACGACTTAAGTCAAGATCATAACAATGGCTGACTCCTATAGCAAAACTTAGATTGTAAGATTGTTGCTCCACCTTTATAATGCATTCTTTAATGGTTTTACATGTCTAAATGTATTGATTCAATTATTAACATCAGACCAGATGTTCTCTCTTTTCTTTTAACCGCTAATCAGTTTGAGAAAAACTTATTTGAAGGCAATTTAGCAAAATTCTTTATCTTTTCTTTATTTTATTTGACCGAAGACAGACTTAAAATAAAAGACTATAGCTGACTAAAACAATTTGGCTGACATGGAAATTTGATCTTAATCTCAAGATTAAGATTTAACAATAGCTACAAACAACATTACCACTATTGTAAGCAGCATGTTTACCACTTATGTCAACTGTGCCCCTCATATGCTTACCATTTAGTATCTTGATGACAAAACAATATATTAAGTTCCTAACTCTGTCGAGTGTCTACAGTGGCAGGCACATTTTTTTCCAATAATGCAGTAGCATCTAGACTACCTTACAATAAACTGCTTTTTAAAAAGAATTTGTTCTGTGCAGATATCCTGTTGCTTTCAAAGACCTATCCAGTGCAATTACAAGCTTGTGCTGGCGTTCTGTTGTTTATTGTGGAAGAAAAATAATAGTTTTATACAACTGAAATTGATAAAAAATAAAGGGGGTGAGCAGATAGCTGATTGACTAATAAATATGGACAGAGAAAGTGGATCCTCCCCTGTGATTTCCTGTGCAGCCTGACCCAGCGAGGGAGACCTGATTCTGAAGTATTTGAGATAAGACAATGCCTCAATATGGCGCAAGTAACCAGACCTGCGTCCAACTATTTGAACTTGGCAGGGGTGGCTTAACTGGCTGGCTGGCTGGCCAACTGACCACCCAAAAGAAAGACGAAACTGGAGCAGCGTGGGCGACAACATTAACGTAGAAGCAATTCCTGAGATATGATATTGGGTAACATGGCCGACCTTTAAAGCAGCACTCTTGCGTAGACCTAAAATCTGGCATCCCTACAAGTTTGTCCATGGTGACCTGGGTACGCTGTGTGTGAAAGATTTTTGTGTGTTTCCTAAAAGGCTTGACGTCAACTGGGACCTTTACTCTTGGTATCTGCTTGAGATTTCCAGTAATACAACAACACTTCAGTGATAACAAATGAACTCACATACACACAAGGTGGATTTTGTTGTATGATAGTGTGTGATTATCTGGGGCTCTGGATTATCTCCAGAATTGAAGATGTTTTCCTAGTAAACTCTAAACTTGCTAGTAACTTAGTCAAATCTCTGATATGAAGAGTTTATCATTTTTATTCTTTAATTGTGGTGACACAATTCTGGTTTATTAAAGAATAGTTGGAAATAGTCTCTTGACAGTTTTTACATTTATTTAAGACTCATGGTTAAATGACTCGTTGAAAATGTGAGTGTTATAACAATGCAACTCTATTATAAAGAGGCATGAGAGGGGCGTGAATCTATTGGGATGACTTGTGTTGCAAAAGTGTAGTTTATTTCAACATAAGCTAAAAAAAATGTATCTCATCCCCTATCTATCTGATCGCCCACCATTAGCTCTAAACCAGTTTTTCCATAGTAACAGCTGTTTTACATCCATGCATTTATTAACTTGATATAAAATATCACAATTTAAAACTAGCCTTTTAAAGTGGTGCTCTGGTTATAACCCACAGGAAAATAACTTAAACCATTAATATTATCAAAAGCCATTAACAGACGTATGACATTATTTGGTTTCGTCTGAAAGGGGAATCGTATTGGATCTTTCCGATCCAGGCTCTAAGTATCAAAGCACTTTAAAAGATTCACAATCAAGCACCAGAAAAAGATGATTTATTTTGGCATTAATGAAATATCAGATATCATATTGAGGAGATTTGAGGTCCAATATGTATGGTAACAAATCTGCTATGTTTGTTTTATGTTAAATGAGTTGTTCATGTCTTCAACTGTGAGTGAACTTCACTCTGTGTTTACATGACTTTGTGTGAGTCAGGCTGGAGCAGTAGCTCAGTTCACTCCATGTTGTTGTTCAGACCTCCAGATGTTTGGATGCATTATTCAATCCAATGGGTGTTTTTGTGTAAAAATCTCACCACTGTTTGTGAACGGATCGACTTTCACTGCGCTCTGAACTGGTCGCATGGCAGCGAGCAAGCAAAACAATAACTGTTTCATAAAACCTGCCAAGAATTTGCAAATGGTAGCAGGACCACAATCGCTGTCTCAGTTGTGGTTATTTAAACCAATCGAGCCATCTCATTTTTCACCACACGATGCTTCATCATGCAGCATGAAACAGTTTGGAAACAGGTGCAAACTGTTTTGCAGGCTGATAAGTAACATCTCTTATCCGAGCTCTGAATTTGACTGAACTGGGTCCGATGGACATTCATTTGCAGTCTATAACTGTAACTTCATATATTTAGTAAAAAGGTTTTTTGAACCTTTTTTTTTTTTCAACGCTAAGACTGCATTTAGAATTGCACTTACACTGCCAATGGTGGATTTTGTTAATTTTGAGATATATCATCAGAGAGTACGAAAGAAGACAAAGTGACCTGACACCCTGTGACACCCCACCCCACCCCACCTCACCTGGACTTTGCTGGGCAGCATCCAGTGCTTTAGTGAGTCAGCTGAGGTGCCATTGGGCAAAACCACTGGGTCACGCAGATCCATGTCCAGAGCCATAATGCATGTTGGGTAGCACAGAGCACCTGTGAGGAAAAGGAAGAAAACATACGAATCAAATAACACTTACCTCTAACCCCGATTAGCATCTGTTAAATGTATTCATGTGCAAACACTGAGGAAAAAAACAGACCACATTGCTGCAGGCGATATGGTCATCTGTCATCTGTGGTCTGCACTCTTCGCAACCAAGAAGGGAGTGTGCGTGCGTGTTTGTGCATACTTATATATTTGTGAGGACCATTTTGAGCATAAACCTAACAGAGTGAGGACATTTTTAGAAAGTGGGGACATTTTGGCCTGTGCTCACTTTACCTGAGGTGAGGGTTAAGACTTGATTTTAAGGTTAGGGGCTGGGGAAAGCATTATGCTAATTGGTATCCTCACTAAGATAGAAGTACAAGAATGTATATGTGTGTGTGTAGGTTCAATTTCTTACGAGTTTCCTCCTGGTATTCTATTCAATAACATGTATTTCTACCATATTCTAACAATTACCTGACAAACTCATCTGTTAAATATATATGTTGTCTTTTAGCCAGTGTGTGATGTCAGTATTTATTCCATTTTAAGTCGCCAAACCACTATACCATGTAATGCTCAACAAATATTATTCATAAGTGAGAAGTGATTCATGATCAAACCTGGAATTCAAATAGAGACAATGGCTCTAGACCTCCTGCAGCACTATAAGTGAGCGGAGGTTGTTTTTCTCTGTATATTTGCTTTGGGTCAGTACTGTAAGAGGCAGAAAAATGTCTCCCTTTATTTATACAGTGCAGCACACTCAGAGTGGGAGACGGATTTATTTGCATCTGGTTTTGGATCTGCATCAAAACATACAAGATAGACAGTCATGGGATATGTCTACTGGAGGAAACAGCGGTGTGCTGTGATTGGGCATTTATACTTGATCAAAGAATGCTGTCAAGTATGTGTATTGGGTGTGAGAAAAGGAGAATAACATGTAAATGTTGACAAAATATGCTCTACTGCCATGACTGTTTTGTCTGTTCAGCCGAGTCGTGAGTAACGAGACAAGCCAGAGACCAGCAGGCTACTGTGTATGGCTTTACTTTGTTTGACAGAGGGAAGCAAATATAATCAGGGCTGTTTATTTGATGGATTAAAACTATTATCCCAGAAAGAAGTTTATGCTCACCAACATTCATCCCCTGGTCACAGCTGTGCTCCACAGAGTTGAGATTAGGAGGGGGGGTGCAGGATCCCTGGAGCCTGGAGCACATGGTGAACTCAGCTGTCCACTCACCATCCTTTTTGCAGCGAATCTCACTCTGGAAGCAAATACGAATTCTGAATTTTTTGTTTTGGTCATCAAGGGACTACGTGCAGTTTACACTCACTACTGCTGCACTGTCTTTCCACAACTCCACAAAAATAATTTAATCAATTTGGATGAAGACTTTTGTATGACAAACGTTCTTCCTGTTGCATCACCTACGAGGGCTGCGTCCACCTATGCTTGACCTTGAGTGGTGCCTCTAATGTTGGCGTGTTGTCAATTCAGTTATTGACAACTTTTCAAATAAAGTACATATATACACAAAAGTAGTCTTTCCATTTGAATGGTTCAAATGGTTCCCTTTGTTAGTTTCGTTGCCTTTGTAATATCATATACTACCAGTAGAATGAACGTTATATCAATTATATCAATTGTTCAATGCTGCCTCAATTTCCTGTACTTGGTCCAAAAGTTAAAACTACCAGAAAGTGTTTTTACACTGCAAATGAACCAAACCATAGGTCAGTTTGATCTGAATTTAGAACGCCTCTTTTGGTCGCATGAAAATTTAGTCAGTTGGTCTGAGGCACCATTCACACCTGATATTATGATTCAGACTAAACTGGAGAGTCTGGACTGAACAAAGTGTGAAAGTGCTCTCAGCCTGTAAAACTTCTATTTGCCCTGGAGAATAGACAACAGCTGAACATCTCACATTTTCTGTTGCGTCCGGGCACTGCAGGGTGCAGCGGGTGTCATAGAACAGGCTGTTGGTGCAGGTGAACATGCCCTGAAAAACGTCAGGCAGGGCTGGGCAGGATATTGGCTCACAACTTGTTTCCTCCCACTGACCCCTCTTATGGCACTCCAACTTAAAGTACTTCCTAAAGAAAACATGAACAAATACAAACATAACAATAAATTATCTTTATTCATGGTAATACAATGTTTTTCACAGTATAATTGCTTGATTTTTTTTCTTTTTCTCCAGAACCACGTGCGCTTTTCTCCTTAGCTACTCTGCCCCCGCCCGTTCTACAGTAACAATGATCTCCACTGTGATGCAAATGGTGTGTAAATGCAGCCATATGTGTTCATATATAAATGTATATGGGTACCCGTGTCAAAGGTAAAAAGAAAAAAGCTAATTTAAAGCTCTCCAAAAGCTGCTGTCCTTCACTTTGACATGTTGGACTAATAAAGCAACAATGGTTATTAACATGTTTACACACATTAGCGACATCATTACTAGTAAAGTTTCCCAGCTGCAAGTGGATTTTACATAAAAATATTTTTACGCCATTTTACATGGAAATATAATGTAATGCAAAACTATAAAATGTATATTCTTCCTGGCCTTATATGATAGTAAAACCAAGCCTGTTAAGACATTTCATAAATTGGCAAGTGAAGAAGCTAGGAAAAAATATACATGGAGCATAACTCAACAACTCGATCACTAGTAATACAGACTGAAAAGTGTGAAGATAGAAAGATGACTCTGTCTGAAGCAGGATAAGATCCTCACCAGAGGTTGTCTCTCCACCCTCATCTCATTAACAACAGCTTAGTTCAGTAACGAGCTGTTACCCAATGAATTACAACAGGCGAAGTAATGACGAGGCCCAGTTAGCAGCAGTGTAAGTTTTATTGGACCCTAATGTCAGCTTGTTCCGAGGCAGAATGTTGTTTTACCGACGATGAACTTTCGACTGCAGCCATTGATATTTAAAACTTTGCACCTGGGCTCTGGGTGTCCATGTGATTCACTTTTATACTGTTGCATAAAATATCTGAATCGAAGGTCCTAATTTAATAGCAGTGCGTACTGAGAATCTTGTAAAATTAAGGAAAAGTTGGAATTTCCTGAATTACGCAGGGAGGCATGTGTTATAATACACTGCATTGTCTTTGCTCTGCTGTACTAAGACTCAGTATTACTAGTTTGTTTATGCACAATCTATGGTGCAGGATTATGTATAGAAACTTTGTGTTCATCCTATATATTTATCTGCTATAAAAATGTTATAGTCAATATTTTCCCAATTATGATTCAATGATTTACTAGAGTGCTGTTGTTTTTTTACATGTCATGCTGGCTATTTCTGAGGTCTCTTCAGCAACAATCTTCAGACCCAAGTTCACACTTTTTCAAAATAAAAGCTATATAATTCAGCTTGGTATATAAAGCAAGGGAGCGACAAAACAAACGTGCTTTTACTTTGAAGAGAAATTGCCAAATAAGAAGTGATTCTGTGAATGTTTGTTGCCATGAAGGAGATCAGCACCGATCGAGGGTCAGTCCATCTGTGTCTTAGTTTGACATGGTGAAATCAAATCAATCAAATTATCAAAGTTGACCCACAGTTTGATCTAGTTTCCGATCGCTGTTGTAGTTTATCCAAGAAGGTAGAAGAAGACGAGAATAATATGCCTGGAATAATTGATATGATTGATAATTAAAGGTGTCAGTCAGAACACAGAGCGCACTGAAAAGAAACTCCATATATAGTGATGCTAGTGTGGCTGCCTCACCAAACCCTGGCAGCAGCAGTTGGCAGCTCACCTCGGTGTCTTCTTTTGGAGGCTCCCTGTTACATAGAAGCCTGGGTTACATTTGTAACGGCAGACAGAGCCAACGTCATGACCTGAGGCCTGACAGTCTGCTGTGAGCAGCTTGGAATTGGGTATTTTTGGGACCTCTGGACACTCTATCTTGCAATAGGCCTCTGGGAAAGACCACAGTCCATCATCCAAACACACCAACCTGTCACTGTCACCTGGGGAGGGAGGTAGATGGGGGAGTACAGTCGGACAGAGACAGGGAAGTGTTATGACTAGTTATGACTAAAGACATAGGACAAACAATGTTCTCTCTTTTTCCTCTTTGCATCCAACTTTTTCTAAACCCGTATAAACATTTGAACCAAACCCATTGGTGAATGATGAGGTTAACGATCATTAGAAAATAGAAAAAGAAACTTGACTAGTTATTTTTTTCACAATATGTGTTTCTAGAGCATTTTGTTACTGCATATTGAATTAGACACTATGACATTTTTGCAAAACAGTGTCCCTGTTTCTTGAGATGTTTTTTAATGACTTAATTCCTAAGACACTGATGTGAAAGTGAGAGTACTAGCAGGAAACAACATCAGAGATGTGTTAACTTCCTGTTTTCTTTGACATTTAAACCCTTGCCATGTTTACCTGTGAGAGTGTAGCCACAGCAGAGGTAGAGAAAAGTCATACGCTCAAAAAATTGATGCCAGTGACAAAGTAATACGTTTATTATCCTCTGAGCAACTGGTCATAAGAAATAAAATGAGGCTGGAGCAGCAAAACCTCCAAATTGCTTGAATTCACCATTCTGAGTTTTTCATTTGAAACTATGGCACTCAGTCGAGCTCATACCTTTGCCTAATAGTCCCCAATTAGAAATTGAAGATTTAGTTTCTTCATGCATGGGTGTGCTTTAAAACACACATAAACACGAGTAAAATAGTCTGCACGTCACAAATAAAAGACAAAGTATGTGCGAGAAGTACAAGTAGGTCGACATCATGAATCCATTTCTGTTGCACTGAACATTCTGGTTTTGTTGCATGGCTCTGTCTGGTTGAGTTATGAGGAAAAGGAGACTATGGCTTCTACTTTGCCCAAAGCTAATATTTTCTATGTTTGTACGGCCCCACATGAAGCAGGAGTGTTGGCATTTGGTGAAGAATCATAACACCCAAACCCTTCCACAATTTTTTAAAGCTTTTTAAACATTGCGCTGGTGTTGTCTTTATCCATGACAGCTGTACTGGTGTCCGCTCAATATATTCCTGCTGAGTGATACACAATGGACCTCAAACATATTTCACAGAACCAAAAGCGACAAATAGAATTATTTCTGAACAATCTGTATTTTGATCATGGATACATGATTCATACTTGCTGTGGTTTTCTGACCACAAACACAAGTTGTGTGGACATCACGCTTGTTCCATCTAATCACTTCAAGAAGCATGGAGTGCATTGCGTAACTGACCAAAAGGGGAGTAAAGCTCTTGTATTTGTGCGTGTGTGTACATATTAACATCTTAAGGGCATTTAGCATAGAGAAGTACAATTAAGAGAATACATAGTTGTTTTTTATGTAAATGGCCTTTCCACTGTGATTTTACTACAATCCTGTCTATTAGTTCCCCTTGTCTTTTCAAACTAATTTGTTTAAATAAACACTGTCTTTAACAACAGTGGAATGCACCCTGTAAAAAACAGGCATCTGGTTATCAGCTATAAATGTAATGTCCAATTCATTTTATGAGCTGTAGCTTGTAGAAGCATCTTGCTGCGGTTTGTCTGTTCACTAAATGGGGCTGTAATGTTCAGACAGAGGGTCTAACACACTTACAATATGTGAAGCTTTGGTGAACCTAGAGAAGTATCTTTATTGATAATTGTGGAATTTAAAATGACTTTTGTAAGTTTTATCAAGATTGTGCCCCTTAACTTACCTGAGTTTCTTTATGAGACTGAAACAACCGTCTATTTTCTTGTTAGATTAATTTACAGCCAAATGGTTTGCAGATGAGACTTGTACCTTTATTTATTTGTAAGTGCAACCAGACTCAGCCAGCTCTGCCACCACAGAGCAGACAAAGCCAGCTCTAACCTTGTAGTATGGACGGTGATCCGCAGGTGAAGGAGCATTGTTTGCCAAAGGTGGTTCCCCAGGTGCAGCTGAATATGGCGTGGTAGATGTGAGACTCATCGGGAAGGCCACAGTCTACTGGCTGACAGCTAACTATACGATCCCATGAACCATGAAAACACTCCAGCTCTGCCTTTCTCTGAAGACGAGCAAGGGGAAGAAGACAAAAGATGAGAGACAGAGCTGAGTTTACACCTTTACCTGTAACATTCCTGAGATTCTGTCTTTGAATTCTGCAGACACTTTCTTGGACTTTGACGTGCAGTTTATTAAATGGAACACGCAAGGCATACAATCTGTTTGGGTTCCTCATCATTCGCAGGAGATGTCAGATTTTTGAGGTAAAAGAGGAGGCAACCACAGATGTTGAGAGCGGAAAATAGAAAAAAAAGATGTTCCATATCATCTAAAAAGTTCCTGTTGTACCACTCTAGAAGTAGGAAATACTCAAATCCCCATCACAGTCAATGTTTCTACCATAAATTGTAAATATGCATGCATAGAAAATATAAGATAACTTATTTTAGTGGTGTAACACATACTATAACATCCAGGTTTACCTGATGGCGTGGGATTCCCCTGCCGTTGAGGACGGTGATACTGAAACCACGGTGACACTGAACAGAGCAGTGAGAGGTCTCTCCTCCTCCTGTACACCTACACAGACACACTGATATATATACAAAGTTCTTTTGTCTGTGGTTTCATCTCTCTGATTGTTCAGTGTTTCGTTGTAGAGGGCTTACCTGACAGAGGCGTGCTCTAACTGAGGCGGGTTGCAGCTGTCCAACTGACACGGCTGCCGCAAACAGCTATTGCAGGGATGGAGGTGGGGGGAGACGAGGAGGGAGAAGAAGAAGGAGAGGAATAAGAGGGGTGTGCAATTGGTGGAGTACTCTACAATCTTTTGTACAAGTACTCTTTCCAATACTCTAAACGTACACAGTAAACATTTATTCCAATGATCTGAATTCAATATCATGAGACGTATGCCCACTGTCTGCAGTTTTACAGTTGCCGTTCCCCTACTTTTTAAGCTCAGTGTGTAACTGGCATGCTACGTGTGAAGGCATGTGTGTGTTAAGTAGGTAGCTGTGGGAGAGCCCACCCTCTGATGCGCACCCGGTCAGGGCGAAGGTGCTGAAGTGACAGGAGGTCCTCAAAGCCACGCCTCCCACTGCCACCGAGGGGGAGGAAAAGAGGAGGATAACGGAGGCCGTGAGGAAGAAGGGACGCGAGAGGTCGTGGGTCACATTCACCACTAACGGGTTCCGATGGCACGAGAGGTTATGTGTCCCTGTGCAGATACGTATTAGTATTTAAATTATTTTATTTTGCTTTATAGATTATCAAAAACATAGAAATGACTACAAAAGTACCTAGTGAGTGGTTTTTGCCAGTAGTATCAGACAGGATGATAGTGGCGGTCCTCCGGCAGTGATCCCCAGACAATGACCCGTCTGATGCTATGTACACCATGACAGAGGCTGCCACTCCAGGATGGACAAATCCCACCTGGATCAATGGTGAAAGTGATGACAGTTTAAAAAAAGAAAAAATTGAGGCGAAATTGAGAACATTTAAATTTTTGCTAGCAAGAAACATACTTTATAACTGTGAAAACATTTGATAAATGCATACAATGCCATTAATGTGTGATTGCTGTATGTTCAAATATAGGAATTGTTATATAACATCTTTGTACACAAGGTGTTTTCATCAGCATTCAGGCTTTAAATATTGGATTCCTGGTCCAACTTGGTCGTGCATTTCAAAAAGGTGGAACAGGCCGAGAGAATCAGTGGTTCAGTCCAAGTCTCCCCCATTCTGCTGGGCACCAAACCTCAAATTGCCCCTGACATCTATTCCAGCACTGTATGGGTGACATATGACAGAGTGCTGCACATAGATGCACTGAATGAATGTGTGTGAATGGGTGAATGGCAAAACTATACCGCCAAGTGCTTTGAGTGGTCATCAAGACTATATAAAGACCATTTACCAGTACACTTGGATGTCACCTAAGGGTTGTTGTTGCTTGTCTTTTACGGTTTGATAGCAAAGAAACTTCTGGCTGCTCTCAGTTGCAGACACAGTGACGGTGAAACTGCAAAAACTGCAAGCTGCATGTCTACTGCCCTCTCCAACGTAACACAAAGAAATACAAGAACAACACAAAGACGCCAAGTGTATGAGGGCCCACTGAATGCCTCTGACCATTGGAACAGAAGATTGTGTCCTCACCAAAGCACTTGCTTGTGTACTTCAGAAGTACTGTAACCATGTTGTGACTGGAACCCCATGTAACTGCGATGATTCCAAGTTTACGCTCTCTGTTCTCTGTTACAGAACTTGTCACAGCACCCGCCAAACCTACAGACTGTGAGCGTTTCATAATCAACAGATCCATTTTTGGGGTAAAATAAATGTTTAGACATCCTTTTAAAGAATGAAAAGGTTCTTCCAAATGAAAATGTGCAACTGTTGAATGAGATGCTTTTTGAGATGCTTTTTGTGAGCTGGCAGAGATGGGTATGATAGAAAGGTTTGAGAAACGCTTTTCAGATCGAGCAAGACAAGCTATTTAAGCGAGGGAGGCACTTTCGGAGACAGAAAAAACACGTCAAGGAAAAATTAGGTGTTTCGGGGAGAGCTGACAGATATGGGTGTTATAATGAAGGCTTTGAAAGAGTCAGTGAAAGAGTCGAGGGCGAAGGCGGCCTTACAGAGAGGCTGCAGAGAAGTGTTTGATAAAAAGGGCATTCAGAAAAGAAGCAGGGGATGGAAAGATGAGTCATTCAACAAAGAAGTGGAAATGATGAGAGGAGAAGAAGTAAAATGAATGAGTATGTGCACGGAGGGAAAGAGGCAAGCTCCTGACTGCAAAGGGCTTTATAATCCGGAGAATGACAGACAAGAGTACGAAACTATCAGTCAAATCAACAGCTAGCCTACGTTCAGTCTAACCCGCAGAGTCAACTGTGGGAACTGGGGCTGTGGAAAGATTAAATAATACAAAACTACTAAATATGAGAACCAGACACAGGTCTGGAATGGAAAGCCACGTCCAAATACAGTGCGGTACACAAACCAGGACATCTACGTGAAGCACGGTTGACTAGAGTATGTTGCAGCTGCAAAGATAAGCAGGGAAACTATTCAAATAAACCACTTTTAATGCAGTCACTATTGTAATTCTCTGTCAACACAGGATTCGACAACAAATACAAGTGTCATCAATTTTAAAACAGATTTTTAATCTTATAATAAACAATTAGTTAATGATTTGAATTGTTCAAGAATCATTTTCAAATGATCGAGATGTTGTTCCCATTTTTTCTTTGGAGCCATACTCAGTTATAATTATAAATCATGCATCCATGACAACTAAAAGATCTATTTATGTTTAGAAAATTTGAATTTTTTCTTCAGATGCCAGAATATGAATAACTTGTTGAAATATGAATCATGACCTAATAATACAACACACCACTATTAATAAACTCGTAATGATCATTATTGAAGGATTTTCGAGATTTGTTCCCTCGCAGTCAAAAATAAAACTGCAGATACAGAATATGCAGTGTTAGTCATGATCGTAATTATCTTCACATCATTAGAACTCATAGTTCACAGTTGACCTGGAAAATGAATAATTATACACACATACAACCAATGCATTGAATGAATAATGTAATTCTTAAAAAAGTTGTGTGTGTGTAGGTTGGAGCCAGCCATCTGCGAGCAGCCCTTCAACCCCATTTAAAAAAAGTTTTGGAAAGTACTGGAAGCTGTTGAAAAGTAGCCACCCACACTCATTCAGTGAAGGGGAGAACAGATACAGAACACACACACACACACACACACACACACACACACTGACCTTCAGCCAAAATGAATGTTCCAGGTCATTATTTGTGTCAGACTGGGCTGTGCAAGGGAACCAGGCATCTGTGGACAGTGTCTCACGCATCTCTAGGTGGTGATACCTGCAGAGCTTCACACAGAAACAAATGGATTCTTGATGCTTATTGTGCAACAATTAGTAATAATTCATGTAGTCGTGAATTACTTCTTTAGACACGTCCATCCAGTATAAGGTAGTATGGTTTGTCTCTAAAAAGTGAACAACATGAACATTTCCATTCAGCTCAGATGATCGATGTTCTATTTTCCTACCAACATGTTTTCCGTGTAAATCCTTACCAGAACATTTCACCAATGCCCAACGGCATAGTGTGTGTGTGTGTGTGTGTTAGCTCTTACTTAGGGTTAAGGTATTTTTTCCATTATGAGGGTATATACAGCATATGAGCAGGGTATATCCCTTCCAGTTTTCATTTTAACACAATCGCAATGCAGACGTTACATTTCAAAACTTTCCCTGACCTTTAAATGTGACTAAAATCTTAATGATCTAATCTGCTGTGTCATCACAATGTTTAGTTTATTGTGAAGCAATAAAAGTTTTTCAGAATCCTGTGCTAATTTAATAAATTCTATTAGACTATTTAGTGCCTTGGGAAGAGCCCAAATTCTCTGCTAGTGAGGCATTTAATTGGCCATGCTGAATTTATTCACGACACTTTGATTTGTTTTGTTTACTGCACTTTTCCTCATACAGACACTGTAGCATGAAAAATCCCAGGAGATGTGCCAGTTCTGAGTGTGTTTGACACCAGCAGTCCTCCCATGGAAGTGAATCATGTTCTTTGCCCGACTGAGCAGAACTTACTTCACCCTGCATCACTTGCATGTGACCTATCCTCTAGAGGAGCAAGGTTGACTTGAGGCCGTTTCTAGAACTGTGACATAATTTGGAACATCAGCAATGACGGGCCTGAGAGGCCTCATATGATTGCAGAAATTTTATGGGAGATGTCAGAGCTGGAAAATTATTGGTGTATTTTGTGCTAAAGTTGTAAAAAGAGAGATGGGAGCGATGCCATGTTCAAAGTTGCTTTGCTGTCATGGTAAGTTCTGCCAAAATCTCCTCCAAAGTTATGTGCAGAGCCCTTCTTCTTGGGGCTTGTCTTTACCAGTCACTGCTCAACTGTGGTTCTTGCAAAACAGAAATGCTTTTACAGTTAATAATTATCCAGCTCATTACAATCCTCTGCTTCAGGTCTTTTATATATGTCAATGGGATCTGATGGATTGCACCTCTCTAATAGAAAGGTTTTGCATCATGTAAAAGATTAGTCAAACTAGTTCAGTACAAACTTGCCACTAAATGAGCAGAGATCTTCAAGTTACTGTTGTGAAAAGATCTGGTTTGAGTCCAGTCCATCTGAAATTGGACATGAAATCTCAGACTAACCACAGTGAACGACCAATCGATGAAGACATACTCGTATATATTTCAAGGAAGTGTTTATGTAATTACAGGCTGAACAGAATTGATTTGACTGGTATGATACTGCTTCCAGCCACAAGTGGAGGCACAGAAAATAATACGAAAATCTCCAGTGAGTAGTGATGAGGAAATTAGGCATATTTGTTCTGGGTTGAATTGATGTTAACATATCTCTTTTTATTACATACACACCTGACGATAATGTGAACTGATGCATATTAATAAGGATGCTTCACATGAATAGCCAGTCAGAATCATACTGTCAGAAGCTACTGCATTATTGGTACCGTCCAAATGGACAGTCAGACCTCATAGCTTTATTGCCTCTCTATTTTTCATGCAAGCACTTATCTTTTACTCTTCAGTCTGTGCAAATGTCACTAGGAATCGGTTGCCTGTGAGCATGACCTTCGTGCCCATGCACATGCACCACTGGCCATCGACTGAATCAATTCTGTGCAGTGTGTGTTCTGTGAATTGCCTTCTGTGAGGATTTAGCCAGTTGGTCAAGAATTGGAGAATTTACAGGGATTAAGTCAAAGCTCTGTAGAAATGAATCCAGCTGTAAACTTTGAGTTGATGATTTGCACCTTTGTCTCCAAAAGGAGTTCATCATCATCTTGGTCTTTAATGTTCCCTTTGGGTTATACTTGAGACCTTTGTAATACCTTGTTAAGTGATGGCTCCCCGGTGGCAGCATGGGCAGGACAGTGGTTGGGGTCCTGGTGAGAGGCAGTAGCAGTGGAGGCCCATTGGTCCGTGTAGCCCAGGGGTGTGAAGTAACCGCAGTCCTGAACACTGGAGCCCCGCTCAAACTCCTCACATACCCCGTCACCATCAAACACATAACACTGACTGGGTTCACCTTGGCAGATGGAGAGGAGAACGAGAGAGGAGGATTTATGAAAGAATATAAAGCCTGGTTTCTTAATCTGGCAGCATACACACTCATCCCCCACTGTTAGACTCCCATCCAAATATATTTGTCAGTGAACCAAACCAGAGCAAGTCTATTCTGTATTTTCATTGGCCACTTTTAATGTTAGCCACATCAACTCAACCGTATCTGTCTCTCTGGGCTGTCAACACGCTGTAAATAATAGAAAGAAATGAACTCTGACTTGATTAATTATTTAAGATCACAGCAATTTTGTAATCTCAATAGGCAGAGAGAGAACCAAAGAGAACCTCAAATGTGTCTTGGCAACTAGTTTGATCCCAAAAGCTCCTTGATGGGCCATGTATGTCTACACTATATGTCACCAGGTGACAACAGCAGCACTTTGTATTAATTAAGAACTGTCAAAGCAATGCTCCAAACTAATTTCATGTCTGATAGAAAACATAACTACAGACAGAAGAATATTGGTTTAAATATTATTGTGTCTGCTAATAAATCTAGAATTTATCAACTCTCAAGATGAAGCAAGGGGTAAAACAAAACAAAGTCATCACCTAGGAGAGCTGAGATCAGGACCAGAATAACAACAACATAGCAGCACCATACACTTTGACTTTTTGTAATAGAGTAAACAATAGAGAATGACAAATGATGAGTATATGCAGTGAGTTTCATACCGATACGTAAACGCATGCCCCAAAGATGTGCTCATTTGTATTTCAAAACCAAAATATGTTGAATTTCACAAGCTATATTCAGGTTGTAATTAATGTAAATCAGATTATTCTTCCTCCAACACAGTCGTACCTGAGCTGTATATGTGCAATAGATTAAATCGATGCTCAAACAGGTATTTGACATAATGTGTTAGAGTGGAGTGGGCATCATAAGCTTGATCAACATCTTGTAAAGCAGCAGCTCTTCATGAAAAGGGTGGAAAACACTTCAGTTTGGCCTCATGAAAATGTGAACAGCTGCAGAAGTTAGTCAGAAACCGAGCTGTGTCACAGAGTAAATGCTGCACGATTGGCTTCAATTAGTTAACGGCAACGTGTTTCTGGTAAAAAGCAAATGAAGCAGAGACGCCATATTGTCATACTAAGTTCATTTGGCAATACTAGATGAAGTGAACTCTCCAAATACCCCACCCCTGCTTTGACAACACCTGTGAAAATAATTAAGTCCTTTTAATTCCATTTTTTGTTTAAGCTTTTTTTTACAGAAGTGGTCCCACTGATTAACTTTGACTTAAATATCAGGGCCATCTGTTTTTTATAAAAGGTCTGCATGCTTTAATCATGTTGTGCAATTTAACCTTCATTTAATCAGGCAGTAAAATAGTTTTACTTGGAAATCTGTATAATCTTTAAAAAAACAAGGTGAAAGCTGGATTTCTTAACAACCAATGCAGCTTGTTGATGGCTGTGCCATGGCAAGATGACTGTAAAAATATATCTGTTCTGTTACTGCAGAACAATAGTAAACAATTATAAACTACTATACGCCCAACAAAATCAAGAGCAAGGCAGTTCAGTGAGTTAGTTAGCTAAAGGGGTTAAGCAAACATGGCAAGAAGAGCTACAACTACAACTGAATAATTGGTTTTAAGAGTCCCAATTTGTAAAAAATTATTCTGTGCTAAATTGTTTATCTCCTAGTCATGATGTTTTTCATTGTAAAAAAAGAGATGTAATAGCTTCAGCATGGCTCGCCCTGACAAATAAATTGACATTTTCTTGCCACAAACTCTCGTAACACAAACTTTTACACCAAACATGAATGACTACCACCCAGCTGCCGTTGGCCTAAAAGTCACAGAAAAGGGAGGCAAATCAAAGTAATGTACCACTTTATATCAACGGACTTGGCAAATCTTTTAGCAATATTATGGACTTTTTAATAAAATCATTAAAAAGTTGGATATTATCGAAGCCAAACTTCGACTTAGCTTCTAGCAACTGAGGAGCTTTTTGGGCAAACATTCCTTTAAATGGGGGATGGATTTTAAGGCTGTGGAAGAACACCACGTACGACAACAGCAGAGCGGATTCCTTGTGTCAATGTGGCTACTGCCGGCTCTCATCTGGTCCAAATCTCTCAATGAGAAACAGAGACATTTGAGGACTTGGATGGAAGTGCCAGTATCAGCCTAGCCACCATCACAATAAAATGCAATCTCCAATGTATGTCACTGACAGTAAAAATCGTGAGCAAGCATTCATGAGTAAACAGCGATATGTGATATTGTGAAATAATGCATGAGCTTTATGCTCTCAATGCTCTCTGTCTGGCTTTGCTCCACCACATTGCATATTTAAACGTGTCTACCTCATATTAAGATCCAAAAACACATGTTGACAGAGGCAGAGTCTTCTGCCTTCTGCTTACAGTGCTGTACTTTGGGTAAATTCCCTTCCATGTTGTGTTGTGAGTCTTCTGTTGTGGCCTGCCTGAATGCTTGAGACTGAGGAAGGATGCAGACACAATAAATTGTTGTCCTGTGGTGGAATCACAACGATTCGTGCACTCTCTGTGGCGTCTGTGTTTGTCATCTGCCATGTTATGTTGCGTGATTTTGCTGGAGGGTCAGCAGAACAACATTCAACCCTTGTCTTACGGGTGAGAAGTATATATATCTGAATAATATAAAAAGCAACATGATCATTTTGATGATTTTAAATGTTAACTGCCTTACATAGGAGTTACTTGTTTTGTATACTCGTAGGAAAGCGAGCAAAGAAAATGGACAGTTAATAAGTTTGAAAACCCCCAAACTGTATCTGTCAGCTTTGATCCAGGGACAGGTCCCCTGCATACGCCTCTTGTTTATCTAGAAGCAAAAACCTCACATAAAATATAACCTGAAACTCACTGAAAAACAAATGAAATGATTCTTCATCTTACTTATCTTTATATAATTCCAACAACAAATCATACATTTGTGACTAAACCTCACCAAGGTTAACTTAGGCCAGCTCTTTACCAACCCCATTTCGCTTGAATGATCGGACTCATCAGAAATAAAAGACAACCTCCAATCACTTTAAAGAACTTGAAGTAACAAGAGAAAACCCTTCCTATTAATGTATTGCCAATGAAAGAAGGTGCTAGCGAACATTCTCACCCTCAACCAAAACAGAGACTTTGTTTGATTGACTGGCATCAAGGTGATAGATGATAGTTCACTGAAATTACATTGTTATTATTATTTTACTATAAACTGTATCTGAGACTAAACTGGTATTGGATGCTAGAAGGATAAAGCACTAAAACAAAGTGTGCAGAAAGGTCTGGATATGTGAGACTATACTTTTTATGGTTAGTTAGCAAACATACGCTCGCAGCACTGAACAAAGGAAAAAGGGCTGTATTTCTTATGTCAGTGTAAGATAGCTTGCCAGTTTTTTACTCATAGTCTATCCATGCTCAGTGGTGTTGTTTACCATTATTGGCAATTTAAAAAGGAGAAAGTTCACACTCCCTGGTTCACATGTTGTCTGTATAACTGTGGGGGTCACTGTAGGATAGTATTTTAAAGCAGAGGCTTTTACAGTTGGATATAATCTTTCTCGCTGGGGAGACCTGGCCAGTTGTTGCAGATTTGATTTGATTATAATGAAAAATATTATTTACTTTAGATATCAACAAAATGAAAAATGGCAACAGCGTCTAAAATACAACCGTTATTGTGAGCTCACAGCATCCAATCTCAAACCACAACATGATCTTCGATAAAAAATCAATCAACTTCACTTATCAATATTCCCAAGATCACTATCGATTCCTTCCGAAGCTTATTCAATTAAAGAAACATGTCTGGCATATGTTTTGAGACTCAGTTGTGTACTTTATAGTTGAAAATATTTTTTTCTCTGGTGTTTCTCTGCCAGCTTAATGTCAAAATACTTCACATTTCTGAACAAGACATAGCTCACCAAAAACTCACTTTTTACCATTCTCATCATCTGTTTTCTCTTATGCTGCTGTGATGTTACATTACTGGTTTGTGGAATCAGTTCAAGCCAGAAGCTTTTATGTCTTGTAAATTAAATTTGATTTGTTCGATTTTTTTTCTAATGCTGCTTCGTGTGCATCATGGCCATTTAGTAACTTCGCTTTTACACTAAAAGTTTAAATGGTGTTCATAGTTTACATGTAAGAAAGTGATTTGGTGGATTTGATGTATGACAAAACAAAACCATTGTCACCATTGTGTAGAAAGAAAAGCCAACAAGCTAGAAGACTTTTCCCCTTGCAGTTAATGAAATTCATTTACCATTACATTTGAAGCCCATCTCCTTGTGACATTTCTTAGAGCAGCCATCCCCATCCAGGAGATTACGGTCATCACACTCTTCTGTCCTAGAAGAAGAACATCATCAACACCGATATCCAATAGTCTGTTTTAAAGGTATAATTGTTGGTCATTCGTCATGTTAATATATCCACAGACCCCTGTATGAGACCGTCTCCACAGTAGGACTGCCCATGGGTGTAGAGGAGAGGTGGGGAGGTATCGCTGAGAAGACCTTCTGCTTCCACCTGGATTGTGTACTGGTACTTGACTCCTGGCCGTACAGTGCTGGAGAGGAGAGGAGTCCAAAGTTCATTATGGTCTTAAAAAGAGTAGTAAACTGCTCTGTAGTACAAACATATCATACAATCTTTAGAAGCTTATTGAGCAATACAAGTCACTCATTCAAAACATGACAAACTAAGAATTATTGTGGTTAAGTGTGTTAAAGGTTCAGTGTGTATAATTTAGTGGCATCTAGTGGTGAAGGTGCATGTTGCAGCTGAACACCTCTCACCTCACCCTCTCCTTCCAAACCTGAAAGAGAAACTGTGGTAGCTTCAGTTGTCAGAAAATCTCAAAAGGTGTTTAGTTTGTTCAGTCTGGGCTACTGTAAAAAAAAAAAAAAAAGGCAGTCTCCATAGAGAGGACCCGCTCCAGATGTAAATGTAAAGTATTTAAATATAAAGGGCCCAGTCTAGGGTAAAGAATTAATTTAGATGAAACACACTAGTGAAATCATCACTAGGATTATTTTACATTCAATTTCTGTTAATAGATCCTTTTCACCTAAGTCTTACACACTGGACCCTTAACTAATTTAAACTAATTTGAAAGCAACATCACTTTCTTAGTCCATTGACTGTTGAAGCATTGCATTTAATAACAGGATTAACAGTAATCCTACTGGTTTCTACAAATAACAGCTCTTTGGATCGAGCAAATAAAGTGGCACTTTTACTCACAGTGTCTTCTATCTGTAACCTTGCAGCATCCAGTGACCTTAAAGCCCCACCACAGGAAGTGTGTGTAAGGATACCTTTGCTCCTGTGTCAGGACTATTGATCTGTTTTGGTGGGTTGTGTCTAAAAAAAAGAATACCCTCTCTGTTTTCTCAGCACAGAGCTACTGCTTCTTGTATCCACCTGGTGACAACTTTAATCGTGAGAAGTATAAATCACTCAGTATCCACAGATATGGATACTGTATCTATATTAGGCTGTTTTCTTTAGTTCCTTTTCTCTCTCCCTCTCGGCTCTCCCAGACTGTACCTTATACTTGCGCTTCTTAATTCCATGTCTAATTTCCTCTTCAACTATAAACAAAATTTGAATTGTTTCCAGAAGAGCCGCATAAATGCAATTAACTTTTCATTTTATCTTCATAATCTGTAAAGAATAAATAGTTAAGAACCAGTTTATGTGGCGTGCATCCAAAGAAAAAAAATATGCTTTGGCAACAAGGCAACACAAATAATATCTCAAGGCCAGGTAACAAGCAAGTTCATACAAAATCTTGTGCAACCACATCTGAAGGGTTTTTATAGCTGTTCCAAAATGCCAGAGCTTAAGGGGGGCTGTCAAAGAAATGAACAAGATGGACATCTACAAATCTAAAAATGGGTATAATGGCACACACTTTGAGACATGCCTTTCTTCAAACACATTCATAGTGTTGAACTCACACACACACAAACCAAAAGAGTGTGTGATAGAGTAAATTATTATTATTATAAGACTGCATGAAAAAGAGAGCTTCAGTTAGAAGTTCAACAGAAGTATACTGTCTCCTCTCCATGTTTGTGCATGTGGTTGTATAAATGAATGGTACTTAGAAAAACCTTTTGAAGTTGGTCTAGTATCTCCGCAGTTAGCTGCAATATGTTAGCGGTGGCTACAATGTAATCTTGTGGGGCAACTGCAACAGTTCGTGAAATGTCTACCAAAGGTTTTTTCATCAATAAAGGACTGTGGAGGTGAAGGGGCTGGGAGAGCACCTTCACCTGCACCACAGAGGATCAGTCAGCGCAGGTGAGAGCTGTCAGCTGAGTGATCCTCATGCTTGAAAAGCTGAGCTGCCTCGACACACACTGCAGAAGAGACTGGGCTGCGAAGCTAGACGGACAGCAGAAAGTGCTAGCCACTTAAGTTGAGTGTTTTTGTGAGTTTCTGTTTGCATTAATAAAAAGATGTTGCTGAGCCACAAATGGTGTGACTGGTTCGTCGCTGGCTGTCGTGGTGAGAGCCCCGAGGCGTGGTCTACTGCCACAAGGACTTGTTTGAGACTTGTTATTCCGGGACAGTGGAAACATGAGTGAGAGTTGGATTTTACTGAGAGACTATTGTGACAGAATTTCTTTCTAATGTGGAATATGTGAATGAAAGGTTAAGTTTGTAAGATTTAGACGAAATGGATCTATTGGCCGAAATGTTATAATCCTAAGGTTTTTCTAAAATCTGAGTGTGTAAAGGTATTCCTTTACACACTCAGATTTTAAAAACATTGGGCCCAGGTTGAAAAATACAGATATTCCCCTTTAATGCTGAATCAAGTACTAATGCTAGTCAGTGGCAGAAAGGTGGCCGAGATGGTTTCATGTGCAGTTTAGCCATCTGACACTCATTTTATTTGAACCAACCCCTTTAGATTACAGAGATAATTTGAAGTGTTTGTCAGAAGGTCAAATGGCTTCAAGCTTACGTAACTTTGTAAACTAAAGAGTGTCAATCTGACATTCACACCCTCTTCTCTCAGTAATTGGCAAACTGTGCTGTGCAGAGGTTTGAAGTCTGTTCACTTGATCCTTTTTTTTACCTATTTATGCAACACCATGAATGTCTTCCAGGAGGGACTGACTGAAAATGTGCGCTGTTTTCTAAATATCAAATGATCTAAGATGGCTGCTGTTTGGGGTTCTGGTCAAAAACTGCAGAACCCAACTGGATTGGGTTATTGGTAAAGTAACTTTTGATTTGGGGTAAGGGAATCAGTGAGAAAACAAACTCTGTCAATGATGTCTCCCTCCACCTCAGTATGGAGAACAATTGGTTTATAATTAGTTTGAACATTTTAAGGATTTCCTTTAATCCTGTAGATCAAAAAAGAGATTACCTGAATGATAAAAATATATGAAAAGTGTATTAATAACTGTAGTCTTTAACATGACATTAGGTTGTAAAGACTCCTGATTGATTGATGGTTCCTACTTGTTGTCTTTACTCATCTTTCCCTGTCTGTATTCCCCTCAGCCTGCACTGACCATGGTGCAGGTTCAGCAGGAGGAAATGACTGAGGACCTGATCCAAGCAGTTACTGGTGTTTATGGCCTCTGCTGCTCACATTTGGTTCCTTTTCACAACATAGGGAAAAAAACTCTTTTGCTTCTGCTTATTTTGCCTCACCTCTGCTGTGTTGCCGTCTCCTCTTCCCCGCACCTTTCCTTAGCCCTCACATCTCCTTCCCTCACCTATTTATCCTCCACTTTAAGTTTCATTTTCTTTCTTTAAACCTCTTTTCCTCCCACACCTCTGTTTTGTGCTTCTCTTCCCTCCATTATCTCACCCTCCCTTGCTCTCTCTCCCACCTCCTTTAAACTCATTGCTCTCCAACACTCGCTTCTCCTTACATCAACCCCTCTCTGCCCTCCTCAGTCCCACATAACTTAATTCCCTTCGGCTCTTACATCTTTTTGCACTTAGACACTTTGAGCTTGTGTAACATAGGAGACGTGTTCCCTGAAAAATAAACTGTTTTTTGAAGCTGTGTCCACTAACATCTGCCCCGCTCTGTAAAACAGCAACAGCTTCTCAGAAATTCAGAGTGCCACAGCGTTTGAAATCAGCCTTGAATGATCTGCAATCATGTGACGAAGCTGACATATCCTGGCAGGTTCTTATCAGCTTTTGTGCAGAAGTTGTATAAGAGGGGTTAGAGTAGAGCGATTGAAGGGATTGTGGTGAGGGCTGATATTTGGTGAGATAAACTGGCTTGTGGCTTTACATTTGGAAACTGGTAATCATTTGGACACCCCACAACACGGGACAGGATACAGACTGGTTCAACTTTCAAAAACATCTGCATACTGAGTGTAATATGCTTTTTTAACAGATTTGGATCAGTAGCCACTGCTCAGCATCATCATGCTGGAAATATTTGTGTTCCATCCCCTAACACTTGAGAAAGATATCTGTTAATTAGCAGATCTGAGTTCACACACACACACACACACAGACCCTGGATTTAATTTCTTCTGACCTGCTGTGTGTGTGTGTGTGTGTGTGTGTGCGCGCGTGCGTGTGTCGGTATCCAGCATTAGTAGTTGGCATCGTAACCGTGATGTAAATATTCATCTACACCTGAGAGTAAAACCAGACTCTGGAACTTGCCGGTCATAGAGTCCTGAGTATGTCTGAGTGGTTAGGGCAGAAAAAAACGCCTGTCAATTCCCGTTATGCATTGTGGTCGCCTCCTGCAGAGCAAACCCTTGCCTGATTTATGGATATAACCACATTTTGGGTTGATACAACATTGGTCTATGAAATGTGCTTTCGCTGCAAAGTAGCACTGAAAGCATGACTCCAAAGTAATCTTAACTTAATGAAGTAAGTACTTCTGTTTGTTTTTTTGTCCTTACCAACACCTGGCCATTTACCTGTCAGTGAATGTCTGCTGAGTCTGAGGTGGTGGGGATTTGCCGTTGAAGGGCGGCTGCCGCTGAATCCAGTACAACAGAGGCAGGCAGCCAGAGCACAGGGGGCTGCCGGGGCCTGACGACAACATGGCTGCATCGATCTCCATCTTCTCGTCAAAGGTGCAGAGTTTTATGGCGCCGATGGCAGCATTGTGGGTGTTTAGGCGCAAGGTGAGGGGCATATCGCAGAAGACATGCTGCTGTCCAAGGTTAATGCTTTTCCCCATATCTGTTATCAGCTCAATGTTGGCTATGACTGGGTTCTCTAGAAAATACAATTAAAGAAGGATTACATAAATACTTGATGTTAGCATAATTCTGTGAATTTTAACTTCATATTTTTGCTAAATTCCTCAAATAATTATTGTGAAGATTTGTACAAGTGCTCAGTGTTTCAAAGTTAAAGTTGATCACAGCTCTGTGTTGATTTTCCGTATCACTTGGTGTATCAGATCTTTGTGAGTAAATGCATTTTATTAAACTGGATGACAGACAATGAACTAAAGGGCATTGGATTGTACTCACACACCTCCATTCAAAATTTGATGTACTTATTACTATAAAAAATATTTATCTCAAAACCTGGGGACCCTTCTTGACTTATAATGGATGGGTGAAGATTGCTTCCATGATGACCTTGGGATTAGTGTAACAATCTGTTTTTGTGTTTGAGCAAATATATCTATCACCGTTTACATATGAATAATATGTAATCTGTCAATATTTGGCTGAAAGAGCTGAGAAGCTGATTTTGTGGATCTGACAGGAGGCATCGCTATCATGCAGTGGGATCCTCAGACAACTGTTGTGGGCTCAACAGTTGCCAACTCAGCTTTCCTCAGCTGTTTTTAAAGGGGAGCCTCTTGGGTGCAGAGAATTCCGTCACTGCAGTGCGCGCATCGCTTCGTTGCTTTTACCGCAATCTTTTTTTGTTGGGTTATGTTTGCGCACATTGAGTATTTTATTCAGACTAAATTTGAGTTGGTTAAAAAGGCCACTTATTGAAATGGTTTTGTTATAGTCCAGTTTATCATAATCACTGGAAAATGTATTTATTGTGCTTTTATTTCTCCGAGAAAATATGGATAGGAATCTTGTTGGAATAATGTTCGGTTATTGTGTGTTAGACTTACTGGAGGAGACGTAGGTGACCCAGAGGGTGAGTGTGTGTGGAACAACAGGGTGGAGGAATCGCAGTGTGAGGGTGCAACCCTCCGTGTCAGGGCAAGGTGACGTCACATTAGTGTCATAGAGGCTGAGCACAGGACTCCACGCCTGGAGACTGGGATCACAGGGCTGCTCCACATCAGGTGGACCTGGGGTTAAGTGACATCACATAAACAGACAAATGTTTGCATTAATGGTGGTGAGGCCTCTGACCTAAAGCAACAGGGAACACAGACATTCACTACCATCACTCCCATGATTCAGCTGGAATGATGAGATAAGTTCAGTTTAGATTCTCTCTTTATTTATCAACTACTGTTGTTCTGTTGAGCAAGGCCTTCAATCCCTATTGGTCCAATAGATTTGATACTTGCTCAGCCGTAAAGGAAAACTGTTATCATATTCAATTGTCCCCTTTTGGAGAAGCTCAATACAATATTAGTTGAAGGGAAACTGATTCAGGGGGAGTCACGGCCAACTTCAATAGGGACGGACCCCATGAGCTCTTCTTATCCCTTTAAAAGAAGCATTGGAGGTAGGGAGGTTTCTAAAGGAGAGAACAAAATGTTCCAACATAAACACATAAAACCACAAAAACGGATCAAAATCTTCCAAAATATTCAGTAGAATTAACAGGCAGCTGCAGAAGGCCTGTATGCCTACCTGCTACACTACTATTACAGTTATGGTGGTGTAACAGATTACAGGCAAATTAATTTCAATTCTGTGGTATAACTCTTTATACATGTTTGAGGGGAAAAAATGAGGCAACTCTTATTAGGCCATTTAAACAAACACATATCAAAAGCAGTTTTAGAAATTTAAATGGAAAATAAAAGCATCAAAGCTGCAGCAGCTGTTTCTGCTGTGAAAATAAAATCCATGATATTGCAGGTTATTTCACATTATGTCATGTTTGCATGGTCTGGACACGTACAGTTTGTAAACTAGACCTGTACCAGATTCTGCTGTGGTCTGTTGGGATTAATAAAGTCAACAAAATGTGTCGATATTTGTGTGCGGCAAACAGGATGAATCGTTTTTGTGGTGTTACTTATTACATGGTTCTGCTTCTGAGTATGAGCCAGAACGGCCACAAGATTTGTACATGACTGCAAGAAGCAAAATGGAAAACAGTGGCTAATAATTATTTTCACATGTGATTTTTGACTTTCCCTTTTAATTAGAATATCCAGACAGACCTAATGGAGCTGAGGTTGACCACTATACTCCAGATTATTTTACTGTATCTGTCAAAGCCTCTCAGTGAGGTTTAGAAAGACATAGAACAATGTGTGTGTGTGTGTGTGTGTGTGTGTGTGTGTGTGTGTGTGTGTGCTGTGACATAACATGCCTGCGTCAAACACACAATTTTGTGCAAAAATGAGCAATAAAATCACACTGAGCTGCCAAATAACCATAAACACAGGCCAAACCGCACCTCTGTCCCATATAAAGGCAAACACATTCATTTGGTAGCAAACGAGGAAATGACCAAACAGGAGCACACACTAGACTTCCACCAGAGAAAAACCATTTAGTGCTGCTTTTGCTCCTGTAGGAAGATAGAGCCCTGTGAACACTGTTAATCCTTTTGTATTATTAACAAGAAGAAAAAGAGTCCTGGGGGAAATATCAGAAATGCTCTTTTTTCCTAAGAGGGGGTGCCTGGTTGAAAGGAGCTGATTGTGCCAGTGTTATAGGGCCTTTGCATGCAAGCTGCGGGTATGTTCACAACTGCAGCTGAGAATATGACTGCCTGCATGAACGGTAACAACTTTATGGACAATAGCACGAGCGCTCGAGGGAGCATGCTGTAAATAGACCTGCAATTATAGCACATAAAATGCAGGAATGGGGCAAAGTTAGAGATCTCAAACTTAGTTATGTTATTACGAGAAGGGTCAAATGTTTCAGAGGATTTGAATAAGGCCGGCCACCACCGTCTAGATAATTAAAGGTTAACATTGAGTTATGGCTGGTGTTAACGCTATATTCCAATGGTAGATTGCTCACATGTTGTTTGTGGTGTTGAAGAGTAGGACCCAACAGTATTTACTGAAGTGACATTTACAGGTATGTTTATATGCTTTTTAATGTGCTGCAGCTGCGCAGCTAATTGGCTATGTATCCTGCAAACTGAGGTTAGCGGTGCATTTTTCACTGGTGAATGAATTGCCCTTTCCAAAAAACTTAGGTGCAGGACAAGATGTGCTCATTTTTGGAAGTTAGATAAGAGGGAGACTTTGGCAGGAGGGCTAATGTTGGCTGTTATTCACAGTCTGTGGCTCTTGTTGTGTGGCAGCCTGCTGTCTGGCTCACTGTGGCCACTCAGCTTATCATTGAATGCTGGCGTTACTGCTTTATGCAAGATGTCATTGGCTGTAACCAAATGCAGTCTGTGTCTCCATCAAAAAACTAGGGGGGGTCATCATGAAATATATTTCTCCCCTTTGGTTCAAGAAATTTTGTGTCTCTAAAGAGAACACAAGACAAGTGATTTACGTAGAGCAGATATCTCTGCTATAGCAGCCAAAAAAAGGAAATTTAATTTCAGTTGGACACACACCTAGAGTTCATGGGCTATTGGCTTGGTTTGAAGCACCGTCTGTCATTTTCACCTTGTGTGTTTTTGCGTGTTTCTTCCGCATGTGGGAATTTGTGCAAGGTAAACAGAGGCATGCCAAGCCAGGCTGTTAAACTGAGAAGATGAAAGATGGAAGCTGTGTGAATGTGTGAGGCAGTCTGTCATTAATCTTCAGATGTTGACAATGACTAAAGGAGAAGTCAGACGTACTATCTAAATATTGTATATGCAGAGGCGGACTTAACCATAAGGCAGAGGTCGGCAATTGCCTTGGGCCCCGAACTATCAGGGGGCCCCATAAAGAACCTAATAAACTTATGGTTAAGATTTAATTAATCATTTCTTTCTAAAAACCCATACCCTAAAACAGCATCGTGTCCCTGCAACCCCCCTCTAGAATGGAATATTCCATGAGCACGTCCACGGAAGTGATTCAGGGTGTAGACAGAGTGTTGAGCCAGTTCACACTTAAAATTAAGTCATTCAGTTCATACAGATGAAAATGAAGTTCACGTTCATTCGTTCCGTTTTTTATTGGGGAATATTTAGATGATGATCAATTGTTAGTTATTAATCCATGGTGTCGGATCATGAATCTGTGTCGCTCCTCATGTTGTACTGAGCTCACACATGTGGATGACTCATTTTCACGATGTTTAAACGCAGTCTCATAAACTCAATCAAACAGACACTGAGTTACTTCATGTACTGATCAGGTCCTGATAACTAGTGATGAGTGTTTATTAGTTAAAGGGACAGCAGGTCAGAGTGGAGGAGGAAACAGAAACTGCAGCTCGATACAAACCAACTGCAGCTTCAGCTCTGATCACCGAGCAGATGTGACCAGAGAATCTCTGTGTTTTCAATGTTTCCACTGTTCTTCAGCAAAGTCTCTGACCTGGCTGCTTCACGTGAACGAGCTCTGATCTGACGGTGTGTGTCGCTCTGAGCGAGTGAGCAGGGGCGGGGCCCCGGAGCCTCTGTTTGTGTGCACGCACACTCACATAAACACATTTTTACTCACTCCTTGTCTTTCACATGATGGCCTTTATGGTGATTATTTAAAAAAGTGAGCATTTTTTTGAGAGAAAGACATGAAAATAAAAACATTCAAGGGAGAGGAAGAAAGGGACAGAGACAAAGAGAAATGGTAATCATTTTTAAAAGTATATGTATTTCTGTAACTCCATAATTGGCTGAGTTTTTCCTTGTGTGTTATCTTCTCACTTAATTAAAACAAGATATAAGACAGAGGCCTATCATCAACTTAATCCGCTGAAAACCAAGGTTACAGATGACCGATCTTCCATGTGAATGGACAATACGCTTCATTCTTATTGTAGAGATCATATTGTTTATGAAAATAAGATTTTACTGTGAGTGCATTTGTTTAACTGTCAATATGTTTTGTTGGGAAGAAGTTACATAAATAAGGATTAAAAAAGGTGGAGAACAACATATGGGCCCCATGCCTGTGTTCGCCTTGGGCCCCCAAATTTCTAAATCCGCCACTGTGTGTATGTCATAAAACTAGATACATTTGTTAACATATTCATCACATACCTTATCACCTTTCTATAAATGATGGGATTGGATTGTCCATGAAGACACAATGTTCACAAAGTTCCACCAAAATTAAGACAGTTCATTCACTTCAATTGACGGATTTTTGTTTTTTTCTTTTGAGGTTTTGTCTGTGACGTCCTCGCTGGTTTGAATTAGGCTCAGCTCGAACTATGGAACTATTTTTGTGCACCTGCTAAAATGTATCAAAATTTGAGATGACTGAAGCTGCGGGATACAGAGCAGTTTAGCTTGGTTTTTGACTTAATCAATTAGGCCTTGAGCCTGAAATTAAATATTTTTTCCACATTGTCCGCCACATGTCTTGTCAACTCCCATTCAGTAGAGACTAAATTACCGCATTTCCCAGTATTACATATAACAACCCTTAGAAAACCCATTCTCATTAGCAAAACAAAGAGCAGAATGTTCCAGTTGAAAATGTTACGAGTCATTGCCCCTGACTTAAAGCATGGCCCACACTCAAAAACGCTGTTGTAACACCATTATGCCAGGCAAAATTAGTTGTTAATTGTTAGAGTGGTGGCGACTAGCACAATGGAATCACATTAAGGTAGTGTTTTCACCACTGGGTTTTTATGTGTCCCAGGTGAAGTTAAATAAAATCAGCATATTGATGAAGTGTTACATATTTTACACCCACAGCCCTTTGTGGAGGATCGCCAAACTATAAAGCCTCTCTCACGTATGCACTGCAACCCTGACGCTTTTTTCGACATCACCCAGAGAGGCTGTATGTGTGGACGCTAATGTCTGAATCGGTTGTACGGGACATTAAACAGTTTTAACTGCCCGGCACCCTTGCACAAAGGCCGTGTAATGTCCGATTGAGCCGATGTGTGAACAGTGCTGTTGTCCGCGTTGATGACGTCCTTGTCATTTCTCCTGCAGCTCAGGCGCCACCCCTTGCATAAACCAAACATGCATTTCCAGTGCGGTAGAATGCATGTCACAAAGACAATCAGACAATTGTGTGTTGCACGTGTGAAAACTTTATAACTGAAAAGAATGCCATGCGAATGATGCCGTGATTAGCCTCTTAATGCTAGGTGTTTAAATAACCCATAACTATATGCTTTAAATTTTCTAACTGCTTAAATTTTTTTTTTACATTATTAAAATATAAGACATCATTTTCAAATTAAAACTTCAGTTTAAAGTCCAATATTGAAAGAGAACTGAAAGTACTGGCTTCATGGAGCAGATTCAATATGCTTGTAACAGCTCATGGGCATACAGTAAAATCAGAGGTGGGATTTGGCACCACTGGAGTGAAACTGTAAAGGAAGGCTGGTAAAACATGTTCATAAAAGTACTGGCACAGATCGGCAGTTCCTGCTACGTCTTATTGCTGCACTGTAATATGGGCTTGTGTAGCCGGTACAAAGCCCATCCTCATCAATTTACCTCTTACTGAGCGAATGTGCAGTTAAAACATAAAATTGTCCATGAAAGTCACACGTTTTCTAAATACAGCTACACTAATTGGTATTTTCAATTCACAGAAAACTTTAATCTGTTTTGGAATTTAGTTTTTATTATAATTTTGTTTTCCTGCCCCTCAGCCTGCTCTCATCAGTCTAATTTGGAAGTACAAACGTGATTTTAATGGAATGATGATGTTGCTCTCTTTGTAACAGCATGTGTATAAATGGAATTGTTTGCTAACATGTTTGCTATAACCAGTTTAGAAGGTTATAACTGTGTATTTTTTTTCTTGTACCACTGCCCTCACATGGCTTCATTTCCATAGAGTGATCAAATATTGTGAATAGATCTTTGAAAACAGACTGATCCACCCAAGGTGTCTGAAGGAGAGGTATCACAGGTCCTTCCTTCCTGCAGCAGTAAGACTGTACAACCAGCTCTGCTCCCAGTAGAACTACATTCACCATTATGGACTGCACTTTAACTCTGGTTAACTTTACTAACTGTGCAATATAAATGCTTATCTGTGCAATGCAAAAGCTTATGTGCAATCCATTTTATTGCAATCCATTTATTTTTTATCCATTATATTTATTTATATTTTAAATATTTCCATATAATTATAAGTATTGCATGTTTACTTATAATTACTTTACTGGTGTCCATTTTTGACTGTCTTCTTTGCTGCTGTAACATGGCAAGAAGCATTATCTTGTCTTGTGTTATTGGTAATTTTACAAGTAACGTGAAAACAAAATTTACCAGCTCAAATGTACACAATGTTACAAAGACATGAACCTTGGTCCGAACTTCCAGGTGTCAAATCTCTCTCTGTGTTAAAACGATTTACTATTTCACTAGCGTCTGTCTGTCTGTATGCGGAAAGCATATCTCTCGAAACCATTCATCTAATGGACTTAACACTTGACATGTGTTTTGTAAATAGTCTGAGACAGTGCAGTGTCGGGTTTTGTGCGATTTGGACATGTGATACATTCAATATTAATGGATTAAAAAGATGACCAGCACTCTGTAGCAGTCAGTGGAGGCAAGCCTTCAGTTTGCAGACCAAGGTGAACACGCCCTCTTCTATGTCCCTTTGATAAACTACAGCAGCCGCAGGTCACAGCCAGATCTTTATTTGAGTATTCTTATTTCATCATATCAGACTAACACAGACATTCATGGGTGTCAGTTATTAACTCTGGCATATTTATGAACCCAGCTCTGTCTGCAACAAAATGATAAATAAATAATGTCTCAGTAGGTGTTTTTTTTTTACAAACTCTATGAGCTTTAATTCTCATATTTCTCTTGTTTGTACTTTCTTCCTCTATATTACTTGCTTTACATAGATAATTATATTTACTGCAGCCACGACTCATTCCCACCACTTCCCTTCCACAGGTATTATTTCCATCTTCATCCACCAATCAGCTTATAAATATGATATTAGATTTTCATGCATACAGGTATGGACTTGACTGCCTTTCATCCTCTCCTTCTCTGCACTCTGCAGAACAATGAACAGCACGATGCACAATTAAAAGCCTTCCTTCACTGTTCTCATTTGAAATTATAACCTGCATTTAGGCTGCGTGTAGCACATAAACCAATTTAATTCCTCTCAACAGGAGCTCTGACTCCTGAAACAGTTTGGTGTTTTCCCTCAGCCTGGAAACTGACTCAAACCAGTCATGGTTGGCACAAGCAACATTTCGAGGAGATGTAAACAGACATTTTTTGGTTTTAGCCAACAGGGTTTTGTCATTAACCCCTTGTCTTTTGTTGCCAGCTATGATATCCACATTGAATTTGTCTAAATTCCCCTCTTCCTTTCCCTGCTGAAGGCGATATTGCCCATCTCTGTTGGCTGATAAAATGACCCCCGTGTATCGTCGTCTTTAGAAGTGGGAAAGAGTGAAAAAGGAGCCAGGGAAGCCAGCAGACTGGCTGTCTCCTCAGCTATGTGCATACCACTGTTTAGAGTAAGACTGTAATTGACTCTTTATCATCATTATGATCCCGCAGCGAAAGAGAGGGAGCCGTAATCCCCCTGTTCCTCCCGCTGCTTGTTTTCAAAGCATAAATTCCAGCAGAGGATTTCCACATATTTGGGTAGAGTTTCCATTGATGAAAAAGAAAGTGTCGTTGTGTTTGTACATTCACTTATCCATTCTTCCTGTATTTTCTTTATGTTTGTGTTCCTCTTTTCTTTCATGTTCTTTTCCCCTCACCCTACATGTCACGTCAAAGGAAACTCTCCAGAAATGTGATTGGAATAACAAGGACCATGTGCGTAATGATGGTAGTGTAATGCTTCAAAGTACAATACTACAGGATACACTTTTTTTCTGGCATTTTTGTTTATGACGGAGGTTCAGTGTTTGAACAGCACCCAAACATTACCCAGAGTAGACACTTTGCCTAATAATCCTTGTTCTCGCCTTGGCTAAAACAAGACAGAGACAGAAAGAGGTCTGTAGCTGAGGGCAATTATGGTTTAATGATTTTCTGCTTTTTTCCTCTTCCAGGAGCCATTAGCCTTGCACGCACCTGAAATTTACAGGGAAGAGTGTGTGTGTTTTTGCGTGCGTGCGTGTGTGTGTGTGTGTGAGAGAGCGGGTGGGTGGGTGGGGGTTTCGATCTGCTCTGAAATCAAGGACACACACTCAAACCTGACACCTCCACATTCCTCCCTGTCAATAATTTCCGACCGTATCAGGGGAGGGAATCAACTGCGTCAAATGTAGATTTTAGGAGGAAAGATAAATGAAAACAAGAATTTCCCTCCTCACCAGTACAGTATCAATTTTAGGTTAAACCTGGCCATGGTTTATTTGAATGAATTCCAGTAGTGAAAATCCAACTCAAAGTGTTGATAATTTACTTGCGGATTTACGTGCAGCTCCAACAATCTTTCAGTTTTTCAGTTTGGTTTATGTTCACACAGATTTGGAGTAGGGGTACATTCAGTATCAGTAAAGTAAAAATCTGTATTAGTGGTTCAGCAAGACACACAAACAGACATACACACACAAAGACTAATTTGTGACTGACCAACTGCCTCCTCAGGTGTCCAGTAGCCTGATGTGTCACAGATACGAGGTGAGGTGGCCTCGTAGGCGTACTGGTGGAAATCGCCGTCTTTCTCACAGTCTCCGCAGTTGACAACAGACATGTGGAATGAGGAGCTAGGAAAAAAAAAACACAAATATGTCCCTTAGCATGAGAACTACATTTGTGTTGGACCTACATGCTTTGTAATCAGAGGAAACCCAGAAAAGGCTGCAGCCACAACTTCATCTGATGATGTTACAATAGGCCAACAAGGCCTTTGTCATCTCTATCAATGGATTATCCTTCAGCCACAGCATTGTACACTGGGGAGCTATTCCCATGACAGTTAACCTTTGTTAATTTGTAATATCTGGAAATATGGTCATACATCATTAAGCCGAGCAATTGTACCTTTGATAAAGCGGTCCCCTTATAGGTGGCAGCCAATACAGCGAGACAGAATCTGGGCTCTGGTCAGCCACTATGGGGGCCAGAGGGATGGGGGCAGGCTGACGATCCATCAGCCACTTCTGGTAAACCAGGTCAAGATAACAGTGCATCCTCGCCACTTGGTTGGGAGTGAAATGGTTTGTGCAGTTGTCATCTGATGTGATGCAATGACAGAAAGAGAAATCCCTTTTAATCATCATTGTTCAGGTTCCAGCAGTAAATGCAGAGCTAATCCCATGGTTAGAAATACTGAGGAATTGAGAAGCAATGATAAATAAACCTTATGCCAGGAGATAGTCAGGTCCAACTGTTCAAGAGTTCTTTTAAAGAGAGATTATTAAAACAATCTTAATTTAATGTCAGTGCAGGTCTATTCAATTATGAATATATGTTGCTCCAAATTGAAAAGGTTGAAGACAGAAACATAACACTGATAAATAATATAATACGTTGTAATGTTATTTGGGTTAATTACTATTATAATGTTATGGTTATTATTATGGAAAGTGCATTATAGTTCAAGTTATTTTTAGGTTTCAATGGATGTTGTTGTGTTTTAAATCCATTGATCCTAATTTATTTGTCCATTTGTATAAGCTACATCTTGTGCATGCTCAGGATTTGTGTGGCAGTTTATTGGAAATGTCGAGAGGTAACTGTTACTTTTTCGGTAAGTGCACATCTGTCCCATTTTAAAAGACAAATGGCAGAGATTAAAGACAAACTGCTACTGTAATCAAAAACCATGTGGTTTGAATTTCCTCTTTAACAAAAAACTGTTTCTTATTATATAGAAGACACAATAAAGTCGAGTCTCTTACATGTTGCATCACTGTTCTCGCATTCTACAGTGCCATGTTATTGGCATCGTCTTCTGTGGCTCAGTAATTCATCTCCACATGTTGCTACGCTTCAAGTAGGCAAGTAAGCAAGGTTGGGAATGTTCATCCTCTGTACCTGTGTAGCTCATGTAGTTGCTGTAAGGTGTGTCCTGGTACGTTGTGACTCCACAGGTATCGTTAACAGCTCCAGGATCGTGGCAGGCTTTGGATTTGGGCGTCGGGGCAGTGTCCGCACATAGATCTCCAGTCTCCATGGACGGGGTGGTCTCCTGAAAGTACATATGATTCTGATTTTAGCAAATAAACACTGATGAAGAAGCACACCGGCGATTTCCACTTGTCATCTTAAATAAATAGATTCCGGTCATTGTAAAGCATATTCCACTCTTGTATACTGGCAATTAACAGCTAAAAACTTAATAGCAGATACTAGTTCACTTTAACAATTTTACCTGACATGGGTCATCACAGGAGTCCCGCTCGCTCACCCCTTTGAAGACGTGATACAGGCCGAAGATGTGTCCCATCTCATGGATCATGGTGTTGTGGTGGCCCATAGTGCCGAAGTAAGCCGGGTTCAGCACCATCCCACCTGGCAACAACAAATAAACCAGGTCATTTTACTGTTTACATCCAGATTTTGTATTTGTTTCGAGGAATCAATCAGTTAATACGGAAGAGGAATGTCTGTGAGTCTTTGTGACGTAACAGGCAACGGTCAACTTGTATTATCAAGATTTCATTATTTATTGCAGTGTCTTCTCATTTGATTTCACCATTTGTGAAGACTTGTAGGTAAATATTTAGTTCACTTTGGTTATGCAATAAATAACAGTAAATTCAGACCAGGTTCAGCCACACACCACATTCCGATCTATCACCCATGTTGTTTTTGAATAGATTTGTTCTTGGACAAAACTAATTGTCAAGAAAAATGGGGCATTGTTGTAAAAGTCCACATTCTTACACTGACTTGGAGTTGGGGTGAACTACTCCGCCACATCGTCTACTACAGCTGGGATTTTTCAAAAGAGAAACAGACCAAATAAAAAAGACGAAACACTGTGATATTGAATTTAATGAGCAATGAAACAAACTTGAGAACTTTAAAGTAAAAGCAGGAAAGGATCCAGTCTGGCGGTTACGTTTGGATATGGAACATTTGTGCTTTGAATATATGAGTGCTCTGTGGAACTCACTTGTATCTACTATTTTATGTCATATACCTAATAACTGGTAACTTAGCCACGGCCATGAATTGCATTGTGTTATAAGAAATACCACTTTTACTTTTTATATTGTTAAAGCTCATTAATGAATTCTAGGAGATTGGCGCAGTGTGGATGACTCATTCATACGAACAGATTATAATGAGTGATCAGAGGGAGAATCAGACTTCCTACCTGATCATGACTGGTTGACAACAACATGGAAAACATTGATTTAACTGGCAGACTGGCAGATTGGATGGAAGAATACTTTGGAAAAATCCAGTTTTTATGTTTCCATAAGAATTGCTTTTGTAATAATGATGATAATGATTCTGAAGTGCATTTATACGTCTGTGCACTCATATGCCCTCAAAAGCTCGTCTGCACCATAATTGTGTTTGCATTCTAGGCCTTTTGCTCGGGCCAAAGATGTTATGTTTTCAGTCCTGTTTGTTGTTCTGTCCATTTGTCTCAGTTACAGAAAGATCTCACAAGGTTTGTCCATGCACCATGGAACAGCTCATCAGCTTTTCTTATTGAGGATTTTGACGTGATTTTTTTATTTATAATTTCTTATCAAGGAAAGCTTATATATTTTGACATATTTCTATTATTGAAGTGTGTTTTCATTAAGATTAAAAACATGTTGTACTTTAAAAGCAATTACAAATTTGATTAAACAATTCAAGTATAATTAAAGTTTAAAAATAGTTAAGGTTTGTAGATTATGGTGAATGCTTACAATAAGGCCTTTGGGTGGTGATATATACGTTTTCTGCACCATGTTGATAATCACAGGATGAAGAACAGATACGACACATTGGTTTTCTAATATGAAACAGTTTTTCAGTGGTGAGGACATTGAAAAATGATGAGATTAAATATGTAGACACTAAACAGGGCTTCCAGAGATGATCTATCATCCACTAACTTGTTTTAAAACAGGCACAGATGCTAAGAAACTCAAATGTCATGTGGGAGACATTCAGTGGAGAAATGAGTTCAGGAGTGTCATTTAAAACATCTACTCAGACAAATAACTGGTAGCAACAAAGTGAAACACTGTTTGAATGAATTAATAGCTACCTCTATCCCATAAATCTACAGAATATAATAAATAAAAAAGTTATTAGGTTTCTTTCAGTCTGAGGGAACAACAACAACAGATGTTTGTATTGTAGAGTAAAAAGCTCTGGTGGCCTTAGGGTACCTCCCTCTGCTGGACACAATAAACAAAGACCCTTTTCTGAGACGTCCACTTCCTCCAGTGGTGGCTTGAGCAAATATATAAACATTAAAACGTGTTTGCTTCATTTTTAAGGAAACATCTGCACAGAAAATAAAATCAAACAGCAATTGTAGTTTTAAAAAATTGTTATTCTTAATGAAACAAAGTCTTTTTTTAGGAAACTAGATGTAATTGGAAGAAACCTGGAATAAATCCGTGAAAGCTTATTTGGTGGGTATATTGTTAACATATAGCTTCACCTGGGTTTTGCTGTTTTGGCTACAGCTAACATTTATTTTCATTGAATCAAACAGCCATGTAGCTGTATTCCATTCCACATATAGAAATATGAACTAAAAATAAGCAGAATAATCCTATTGAAATGTAAATAGCTAAGTATTATTGACTAGCTACTATGTTTTACTCTGTCAGTTTTAAAATCAATTAACAAATCTTTCAATTCAATTTTTCTGTTGAGGGTTGTGGGGGGTTGTATGTACCTCACGTACACCACTATTGTACTACAGTACTGTATTTAACCTTATTTTTAAATTGTTGTTACATTATTATCACGTTCCTCTACATCAACTTATTTTGTTTCTTGAAAGGACAGGGAATTCTTTCACCAGAGCATTTTCTTTAAAATCTAAATGCTTCCTCTGGAGGTCCATTCACTTCTTTGTATTGGCACAAGAAGAAAAAGTGGATTGGCCCACATAAATAAAGAACAGCTGGTAAGTGGGCATGGGTGGCAACAGTGGTACAGAGCCCACACTGCCATTTGTTTGTTTGGTTGTTGTTGTGCTGATTAGACTTCTCCAGTGAAAAGGGGCCTAATGGTTGGAAATGGAAAGAGGCAATGTGCCGGGAAAATCTCTCCCAGCTTAATTACCTCTCCCCATCTTATTTGGATACCAACAACAAATGGGTGGAGGGTAAAGACAGGGAAGAAGGCAAGGAGAAAATAAATAAGTAGAAAAAGGCACATGGTTAAATAAGGAAATAAGACGGATTAATTGGAATAGTAGAATGGTATAACTTGAAAATGGAGGAAATAAGAAAGGGGAAGAAGGGGGAAATTAGAAAACTTTAAACAAACAAAAGAGAGAGAAGCAAGAAACCTGAATGAATATTCTGACACATAATGTGATGTAAATCTACTCACCTTGGTGGGTTAGAGCCTCCTTTGCCCACGGCCAGGTTGCAGCTCCTGCCAGTTCTTCACGCACTGAGTTGCTGGCAAAGAAAACATTGAGTGTGTCGGTTCCGCTCAGGACAAGCTCCTCCTTCAGTTCTTTCACGCTCATATAGGCCCTGCAGACACAAAAAGAAAGAGAAAACAATGCATTCATCATTTTGATTCAAGCCAAGTTTAATCTATAAACACAGACTTAACGGCTGATACTGATTAAGAATGTAATACTAATAATAAATACTAATACTAATAATAAATGATGCATAACACGTGCACCCATGCTGCACACCTGACTATACTAAATGTTACCTGATCGTGGGAAAACAGCAAATGTTATTGTTAAGTTACAAATGTATAACTTTGTACCACCTCTTAACTTATATAACTTATCGGTAATGTGCCAAGTATCAATTTCAGTTCCTCTGTATTTACAACAATATTTTCACAAATTGTGCAAAGCTATAACTCAATAACAAGACTTGCCCTGGTGTTTTCACTTGTGTGACTGATTCAAGCTCTTCTCTAGTCCTGTTACACTGATCAATATCTTCGGTTTGTTTTAATGCACCTGTTACAAGTGCTGTTCACGTTGTTTGATTTAAACCTGGTTTAACTTAAAATACATTTCTAACAAGTTAGCTGTAAAAGAACAATAGAGTAAGCATTGTGTAACTATTACAGCTTGGGAGGTGGACTTGCATTAGCCTGGCTAACTGCATTTCCTGTAACACAGGTTCAGCTCTTCTCCTCGTGCTCACGCTGCTCCGGTGCACGCTTGAAACGAAAAGTGCATATTGCAAAATGATTGCACAAGTCTTTTTTAGCATAAGAACCTCATTTCTCTTCAAGGTGATATTAGGAATGCACTCAGGAGAGTCTCCATTTGGGGAATCACAGTTTGTCGTCTCTGCTCTGTAACTTCAAATCTGTTTGAATCGGTCAGGGTTCAAACCACAGACGATTTTGTTTTGCCTAAGCTGCAGTGATGCCGTGGGTCATTTTTCTCCTTTCAAAGCTAGAACACTGTTGTACCCATCTCCATTGCCTGCTGCATCTGAGAGAATTGCAGTGGGTCCCCAAAGACTGCATGAAGTTCACATGGCAGACAGTTTAGGATTGTAACTGAGCCTCCTTTCTGGAACATCACAGCTGGTTTATAAAAGAAATATCTGCCTTCCAGTGTGTATGGGTCAATGAGAATATGCATTTTATGCCTTATCAACAGAACATGGTAATAAATATATACTGCCAAGTCTTCAAGTCTTCCACTGGGGCACCATCATACCTTCAGTTCAAATGTATTTTTTCAAATGTATGAATCATTTTGTTTGTGAAGTGTTGCTCTTTCCTCCCACACAGGAAAAACTGGGTTTACGATTATAACGTAATGGATTATTGTTTCATGGTGTATTTCTCAAGCATGGAATCAAGGTTTTATGTGATTGAACAATTTCAGATGTAGAGCTAACTGTATAAAAATTACTATGCCATACTTAAATCTTTACCTCAGTTAGTTGATGTATTTGGACAATTTGTTTTATGTTGGTTTCTTCAAAAAGACATAAAAGTTTATGCTTTTGATCGAGCACAGCTGTAGGTCCAAATGTATGAATAGAACTTAACCATGCTTGAATCTTAATAAGGCTTGTGCTGGTTTCAGAGATATAAATTATATGATTACTCATAAAATGTTTCATTGGCTTTGTGCTGCTTAGATTGTTCCAATAGCTTGAAGAATAGACAAGTGAGTATGTGACTGTAAGATCTTAGCTTCAGCTGGGAAAAGTCTATGGATGAAAAAAATGAAAAAAGTAATCCCCGTCCACCCATACACTTCTGTCATTGTAGAAATAAGTGAGGCACTTCACCTCTAAATTTGTGCAAATGTGTTGCTCATGAGCCAAAAGCTTTGCATGTAACTCCCCCCTGATGCAATCCCTTCCTGATGTGTAGAACTGTAAATAAGAGTGTGTTTTATCAGGCATGTTGCCTGACTAAATAAGGTTTAAGATTTAGGATGCTTCAGGAAAACCCTGCTCTCCCTACATGACTGAAGCAGAGTTCAGCTGAGGCTACGTGCAGTATCCATCAGCCCAGGCTGTGCAATTACAATTGACAGACTGTTGACCACTGAGGATTGACTCTGAAACTTCTGAGACTTAGAGGATGCCTCGGTGGTTCACAGCCAACCTGGCAGAGACATAAATGGCTCAACATGATTGAAATGAAAACCTCTGGTTATGAGTTGACAAAATTACCACTTGCGGGCAAGTCAAACGCCGTGTGTATCAACAGCAGAGTCAGCACTAACACTGTCACTATGTTCAACTGAAGATGTGTTTCCATTTTAAACATTATTGTTGACAGGTTACTCTCCACCCTCAAGTAAGCGCAGACAGACTAAATATATCACACAAGCAGCAGTCAAATATTATGACATACCGTGTCTTGCCTTATTTGTTGACATGAATTTAATGTAATCCAAGCTGTTGCTTCTCAGGTATTAATGAATACAGTGCTAGCAGAGGATACCATCACTCACATAATGTTAAATGTCACTTTTATTACTTATTACTGCAAGCAAACTGTATGGAATTGATTAAACAGTGTGTTGGCCTGCTCTGCTATACAATGCAATCATCAATGTGTTCAGCAAACAGTGAGTAAATCCATTCCTTCCAAGGCTGAGGAGCGTATCATGCAACAAATGACAGATGACGTTACAAAAAAAAGGAAACACTTGTTCACAATAGAACATCTGCATCCTCAATATGTGGAAGACAGCCCAGTATGATACTGTATCAGCAATGTCTCGCTCTTTATTGGATTTGGGGAAGTTTATACACCAGTAAACCCAGCCAACATCTGAGATAGCTTCACCATCAACTCACAACCCACAAGTTTCTCTTGTGACAGAAAAAGTAAAAACAAACTTTTATGATTGTATGAATGTATGAAGCAGACATATCAGGTTACGCTAGAATCAATTGTCCTTACCTTGTTTCCTCGTAGCTGAATAAACATGGGTCATTTGTGGAGATACCCAAGTAACACAACCTATGGGAGGGTCTCCCAAAATTGCAACCCACGTGGCATGCAAACCGAGACTTTACTGCCATCTACCGCTAACTCTACAAAAGTCTGTCTGTTTGTGGAACTCACAAACTGCTCATCTAATTTACTTTACATTCGGCATATGTATTGTATTTTGCCCCAAAAAGTGCAGTTTGGAAAAAAAACATAGCTCAGTAAATTATTCAAACATACATACCAGCCACTCATGTGAACAGTAATAAAGTAAATTCAGTTTAAGTGTATGATAAACATTGACTATGACATTTTCATTGTAGATAAACTAGGTAGGATGAACCCAAAGTTTTTGTGTCTGCACCATAAACTGCACACAACGTCCCACACGCAAACAATAATAAGTGACAGTGTATTGTAGAACTGTAAGGAGGGCTCACAATGATAAACATAAACATATTATGGAACAGTCATGCTTAGGTTCGCTGACTTCCTCCTTAGTTTCTCTCATAATTCCTATCTCCACTAATGTTCATCTTGACTTGGCATTGGTTCGTTGCTGTGATCTTTGGGGTTGTTAAACTGCAGGGGGATGGACTTTTAAAATACTAGGAATAACTACATTCCAATACAAGATTTATCTCTGTGTTGTCTACATAGATCACATGAACCAGCAAGGATGCTTACTTCGTCTCAATCTTTCAGGCCGATATCACATTTTTAAAATAAAAATTAAATACCCTTTTCAGCTTTTGTTTTTTCTATTTTATTTTCTATAAAAAAGTCTTCTAAAACATTAAAAAGGTTGGTTGGAGACAATATTTTCAACCAACTTGTAGAGTTCTAGCTGCTAGCTTTATACTTGGCGAGCTACAGCAAATTAACTTGAGTGGTACAGTATATCTGCCACCATTTTCACCCCAAAGTGCAAGAAAAGAAATCTGAGAAATGAAATGAATGTGAATCCTAATCAATCAAAATATTATGTCCCTATGACCTAGTACGCTGTGCTGCACACTCACTGTCATAGAAAGCATAAGGCTGGCAACATCAAAGAATCAGTAATGAGGAAGGACTGAATTGCAGACAGATGTGGACCTGCATTCACCATTCAGGGAAACAATGCAGCAACCTCACCAGAATAAACCTGGATCTGAAATAACAATATCATGCATGAGATTCACTTGCATGTAAAGCATCAAACAAGGTTGGAACAGGATTAATCTATTCCAGGAGTTGCCTGGAGGCCTTTCCACGGAAGTGCACCTTCCAGGATTTGCTAACCAAAAAATGTTAGCAGACCCTGGACATGTGTCTCAGCATAAGTTGACGTGGTGTCCCACGCCACACCATCACCCCCTCTCTAGCCTTTGCGTCTCTCTCTCTCTCTCTTTCTCTATTTTTCCCCTCCTCTCTCCGGTTTCTTTATTGTGCGTCCAGAATGTATAGTGTACCTGCCCATCTCTCTCGAACTGGCTCTCAACAACAAATCTGTGTCGTGACAGCAGCTGGCTTCAAAAACCTCTGGCCCTGCACTGTCCAGCAGCAGCTGCACACATATGTGGTCCCACAATCAGAATACCTGGCCAAGAACTTAGACAGAAGGGGGAGGGAGGGATCAAAAACCCAGATCACAAACATAAAAATGGTTCAGTGCTCCACAAATGCCAGCAAAATGTCATCCTCACATCCCCTGCTTCAGCACGTTGCACATCGGGATGTAGGGAAATGAACAGGCATGCAGGCATGTTGCAGCACTCACACACATAAGCATTGTAAATAAGCTGGGGTCAGGACCTTCCCAGAGGACCTGTGCTACTGTTAGTCAGTTGGGCCCAGTTTTTATGACACCATGGTCTCCTGTGTGTTGGCCATTCATGTTGTTTTTAAAGGAGGCTCTGCAGGGTTTACATCACATATAAGCAGACACATAGAGAGGCTGGAGTTTAGCTTTGAAATCCTGAACAGCAGAATATTTGTGAAAGTCTCTCATAAATAAAATAAAATACAATACAATACTAAATTAAAGACCAGGGATATAAAAATCAACACAACACATCTCCAAATCAAACCAATTTGGATTATTAACCAAAGGTAAGGTTTCTGTATTTTCTTTGGGATATTCTTTTGCAGCAACAATCTGATTAAATCTACATTAAATCACTGAGCATTTTACAAGATTGACCCTTTAATAACTGTTATTTAGTTTGTGTAAGCAATGGAGTAGATTGCTGCTGCCCATCTGCTCACTGCAGGGTATGCTCAGGCTGAGACAGGGAACATCTGACTGTAACTACTACCACACCAAATTTAGTTTTCCCTGTCGGTCCTCCTGTGTATTTCCCACCAAGCTCGTGACAGGACAACATAAATTAACATTTACTCATGACACAGTCAAAGAAGCCCTTGCATGCGGCCAAGCAATGAGACCACACACATGCAAGCCAACTTTTTTTTCAACTTTTACCTAACTTTAACCTGTGTCTTCCAGGGAAAATCAACAAATCCCTGTGTTCCTTTCCAGCAGCAGTGTGTGTCACATTCAAACAGCTGCACAAATTCAAAGCTTGGAGCTGCACAGCTCAACAACAGACTCTTTCTGTTGGCCATTGGGAGCTGTCAAGTAAAGCTTGTCTTCTTAAACACTGAAAATGTTGAATGTTGAGTGTATTGCTCTTGTTTTTAAGGTAAGGAATTTAAAGAAGCAATCAACTCCAGGTTAGTCCTTTGCTTTCCATAGCCAGATTTGACAATCCAGGTGGTGTAAAGCATAATTTGACACTAACTTTTTTGCTGCTGCTACTACCTAGCCAACTTTGACAGTAGCTCACTACCCAAATCCTGCTAACAATGTAGTTAAATAATAATATATATAAACAAAAGAATACAAATATCTCAGGATTAAAAAGCAGTGCCATACACATACAAGACACGAGGATGTCATTTATCAACAAAAGTCAATTCCTTGCAGTGTAGAAATATTTAAAACGTCGACCTTTGTAGATTTGGAATCAGTATTATTCAGATCACTGTTAATTAAGACAGAGATGCATTCCATCATTATGAGTCTTTCATTGTAACACAAGGAGTTGTAGTAACAAATCCTCTATATTGGTATGGAGAGATTTATTTGACAAAAGTATAAATGAGAAACAAATGTCTATCCTACGCTTAAAAAAAACATTAACTTTCCTTGTGTTAAACTGTCACAGTCTGTCAACTCCAAAGAGTGCTAAAATATGTCATTTTTTTAAAAAAAGGTCCAAATCACATGTTCTGTTTAGTGGCCCAGTTTAAAGCCTGTGGTTACAATTTGGATTAAGAATAGAGTCTTTGAAAACCTGGGCCGACGACCTCATGGCAAGACTTCATGCAAGCTATTTGGAGCTCTGCATGAGCCTGTCTGTCAGACTAAATGGAAAGCAGTGGGCTGCCGCTTGAGTTGTTTAGTAAAAATAAGTGTGTTCTTTGGCCTCTTAACCCACCATCCCCGCTTCACAGAGGGCCCTCTAAAACCACTGGGGAATGTGAGAGTGCCAATTTGTACATGTAACATGTTGTGCTGTTCATTTGTACAGCCCTGGGCTTGAGTAGTCTTAATTATGACCATGATGTCTTCACTGGGTTAACGCAATCCCCCTGGTACTTTCTCTCTTATGTCTATCCATTGTAGCCAATTATATCTCCCTGTTTTGTTCAAACAAAAATATGTAGCCACAATTGATATAAGGCATATTCTCTCCATTTTCCAGATAGGCTTTTAAAGTGAATATTGTACAGAACGTTCTAAGTTTAATCGACTGTAGCCTAACAGTAATCCGTAAGGAAACTACAATTTGGTAGCACTTGGGAATAATTAGTGACTGAAGTCAGTATTTCTTTTAAAAAAGACAAAGTCAGAACAGCAGAGAGATGAGAGTGATTTAACAGTACACTTCACCTGTCAGGGGACTCGGGATCGAAGCAGGTCTTGAGGACGTCTGTGATCTCTGGGTCACAGCAGTCTCCATCATCGTAGTCATAGTGTATACTGTTGCACTCCATGTTGCAAACCCCATCCTGCCTCTTCCAGTTGTAGCATGGCCCCAGTCGGAGGCAGTCCCCTCCATCATGGCCTGTTCTTGGATGGTCGCACTCAGGGTCACATTGGCGATTACCAATCTTTCCAATGCGACAGTTGCTGAGGATGAACTTCTCTTTGAGGCTGGAGTTTCTGACGGTGTGTACACTCAGATCTAGAGTGATGTTGTAGGGGCGAAAGGCCTCAATCAGAGCCTGGTGCTGGAGCTGGATCTGGGCTTCTGTCACAGTAGGGTTTCCACCATCATCATTGGACAGGTTGACGATCCTGTAGCGAACTCGCTTGGGGGCACGGAGCTGCCAGTGGTTGTTGTAGCCAAAAATTATGTCGATGTTGTCGCAGGGTGTCAGACCGCAGGGGGGTGGCAGGAACGAGGAGACAAGTTCTTGCTCAGGGACTGGAGTGGTGATAACAATCGGATGGAGGCCAGCTTTATATGGACTCCATAACTGTTCCACCTAAAATAGTAGTAAACATTTAATAGCAGTATTCAGTATCTTCAAATCTGATTCTAATTTATGATATGATGACAGCTGGAGAGAGCAAACATGGTAGAAAAAGTATATAGGCAGTTACATTAGTGAAGTCACCCCACATCACCAGGACCGGCTCGCTCTTGTCAGTCTCAAGTGGCCGCTTCAGTAGGTCCTTGTGAGAGCGAGCGTAGCCCCACAAAGCCACTCCCCCAATATGGCCCCTGAAGCTGTGACCCTGATCTGATTGGTTACTGCCAAGGAAAAGGGTTCTGCAGGTTTTCATAAAGGGGCTGTATAGATTACCAGACTGGAGGTTGCTTTCTCCCACCTACAGAGGAAAAGCAGAGAGGGAACAGCCAAGATGAGATGAAGAGCAGAAACTAATCTATCTTCTTTTCATTATGTCGTGAAAATAACTGATGATTTATGCTCTTAAACAGTCGTAACCATTTTACAGCTGTCAGTGTGGTTTCACAGGTTTTAAAGCTGTCAACTCTGCTACACCTTATCAGGCCCTCTGTACCAAGTCCTTGAGATCAAACACAAAATCTTTCACCCCAAAATTAAATCGTTGATAGAGCCAGGAGTGGAGCAATGAGAAACACTCGCACTGTTCTACAACCATTGTCTCCACACTGGCATTAATACATTTGAACATGAAGCGATAAGCTATCAAAGTTCATTTTTGACCTTGGAAGTAGTAGTTTTACTCAAATGTTTGCGAGGCTTTCAGTCACATCCTGTGGCTTAAGTTGTCATGATCCGTAGGTGTAATGATTTTATTCACAAAACATTAAAATCTTGTCTATGTTGGTTAACAAGGTTATGTCCATGTATGGACGTCACGCATTCTATCACAGTAGTGAGGTGATGCAGAGGGACACAACCCAACCCAATGAAAGTTTGATCATGCACGTAACCACACACCTTAGCTCCATCAACATACAGGGTCATGTTGTGGCCATTGTAAGAGGCCATTAGATGAGTCCAGGCACTGGCACGGTATCGCTGGTGACTAAAGATGGTGGTAGATTTTACAGCTCTGTCTGTCCGCAGTGTGAAGTAGAACCTTGCGTCTTTGGTGCCGGCAGGTTCCACAGTGCGTATACCTACTGACCAGCCCTTCTCACTCAGTGAATGCGAACAGTTGTCAAACACACCTATAGCACAGGGAAGATGGGGAAAAGTTAAGTAAATTATTTTGAAAGAATACTGGTGGAATAATCCCTTGTTGTATGCGTTAAACAACTCGAAATTTACAAATGGTTGTTGCCCTAAGGAAAATGAACAAATAAACACAGAATCAATCCAAGTGATTGCTGTCCTGAGGACAAAGGGAGACTGAGAGAGAGGAACAGAGAGGCTGACACACAGATAGAGTGTAAGGGACAGAGAGAACAGACAGAGCCAGAAACAGCAGGAGAGAACACAGAGGTGAAGGAGGACGGAGGGATTTCACTCAGCCAAGGCAAGGCCATGATGTTTCCATCTGCTGTTGCAACAGACACACACAGATCCACATCTGCACCCCAGATGTCTAACACTGGGACAGCGAGGGGTCAGGGAACCCCTTCACCCTCCTCAGTGCTGCATTTGTGTACATGTATGTAAAGCGGGCACCGGTAGCAAAATAGACCCCAATGATATTTTACCTTAGGTTCAGCATTTCATTCTGTTAAAGATAATAAAGATTAAGAGGTTATAGCTTCAGTTACTAATGGTAAAATAAAGTGATATATAGTTATATATATATATAGTTATATTGTTATTATTTAACAGTATAATAAAGTTAATTAGATTATGTTGTAAATGGTGCCTAGTGCTACTGTAACACATGTGATTGCACATGCATGGTATCACTCTCTGTATTGGTAACAAACTAGTGCAGTGCCTGTTCCAAACCTGCCTGTTTGGAATGGGTAGTTTGCTTGGCCTGTGTAATGCTGGTTGCAGCTTTCTTTCTGAAACTGTAATAGTGACGTATGATCATCTGGATTCAGTTTTTTGCATAAATGTTATATTCATGCATCTGGCTTATATATAAGCTTGAACAATTTACAGAATGCTCTGTGACTCCACTCAGTATAAAGCATTGCAGCAACTAAACAAACGCTGACTAGTATTTGACCAAACAGGAAGTGGAACCATGTATTCCATCTGTGTCTCAGTCCAATATGGTGAAACAAAAATAATCAAATGATGAAAATGATCTTGCAGGAAACTTTTGACCAGCTATTTGACCCAGTTTTCAAACACTACTGTAGTCCAAGGACATAGAAGAAGATTGAACTGGGTCTATGGAATGACCGTTAATGAACGCTGCCCAGAGCTACTACAAAACACTGGTCGCATGTTTATTCATTTTTATCAATATTGAACAGATCACACCAAAGTCTGCTCTGTATTTGTTGTCCAGTGTGCAGTACAGTGTAGTTATTTAAATTAAATTTTAATGAAGATAAACATCATCAGATCTTTCTGAAATTTGACATGCATGATAAGAGTTCATGCCAAATTTCAGTCTTCATCATAGCGCCACTTACAGGTAACAGGAAACGAACATTTGTGTCTCAAAGCTGGTTAGAAATGTCCAAAGATCTTGATGATGCACTGGAGAGAATCTTTTGATTTTTCAAGAGCCGCCATTGCCATGGCAATGCATTATTTACCTTCAAACAGGAAGCTGTTTTTTGAGGGGCCTTGAATGCTTGAAAACTCACCAAATATGGCAAACAATTATAAAAAGGCATTAAATGTGAAATTCGATGAGCTTGTTTGGCATTTGGTTGTGGCAGAATCATTACTGAAGTAGAATCTATGTCCACCACCAACATGTTCTGATTTGTGTTTCCACAATAACAGCACTTCTGCATCTACACCTCCCCCCAACGTGCACAAAGGTACAAAGGCCCTTTAATGCTGCTTGCAGACCTAATGCTTATTATTTTCAGAATAAACTATCATATTTGTATCACTACAAATGTATTGAAAAACACAATAAAACAGTTACAATATTTAAAACATATCATATTAATGCAACACTGCATGAAATGTAGAAAAGCATTACATTGTCCAGTAGCCTGCTCTAGCATACTGTTAAAAACTCTCTCAAACATTCACATTATAATTATAAGTCAAACAAATGTCAATGTCCTGTTTGGCTGAAAAATGGGAGTTTGTTTTTCACTATATTCTCAGATTCTTTCAGGACACTACAAAGACAAAGGCCTATGCCACAAAATGCAGCCCTCGCATAAGGAAGCAATGAGTGGAAGAAAGTAATGTAAGTAAGTGATGGAGTCGGATCTTTGATCAGAGTAAATGTGAGCAGACATAACAGTTTGTGGTCTCGCTCACTATCTGGGCTGCCCTGGTACTCCACCAAAGCACTTTTATCCTCTTCAATTTGTCTGATGTATCTGTTGTTCTGTCAAATGTGCAGCATTTCAAGCATAACATTCTTGTTGCAGGCTTATTGGAAAAGCAGAGAGGTTCATCCTGATGTGAAGAGTTCGGTTAAATGACGGTTTCATAAGACAGATGTGTGGGAATGAATGAAACACATCCTGGGATTTTTCTCCGTTATGTAACCACATATTGATAAAGGGTCTGTGTCTTGGATGAAAATACCATTTAATTTGTTGTGGGGAAAAAGTAAACAATATTATTATTAATTAAATAACTCACTAAATACCATTGTAGACGTAATAGGCTCAGTCACCTTAATGCATCACCTGTGTTTGGTTCAATTGACATTTGGAACACTTCTCAAGGCATTGGGTCTTGAACAGAATAATGCTTTGTAAACGATTAAATAAAAAACAGATATCAACAATTACCATAATAGTCATTATAATTATTGCTGTTGTTCGAAGAGTAAAGCCTCACTTAAGAAAAATGCCAAGATTGACAGGTTTAGCTGGGGTGGGGCTGTGCATGTAAGCCAATGTGCACTCTTGATATTTCCTCTGTCTTTTATTTGGTAATGCAATTAGAATTTTCTTTTGGATTGTAAACTATGTATGTATGACCCTTCATTGGGCTCCGCTCACTGCCATTCATGTGTGGAAAATGGAAAACAGAAATGGAAATTTTAATGGGTGGAAATGGAAGTGGAACTCCGTCTCCCATTAGCTTTGCCCCACCTCATAATCACTCAGATTGAGAACAGGTGACACTTCTGACTTCCTGGCTTAGCACCTCTTTTAAATGGAGCCATGTGCAAGACTGTGTTGCTGCTCTTGTGGGAAATGAAAAGCATTTTTAGTTGTAGTTTGGAGGCAGACTGGAGCTTGTTGGTGGGAGACACTTGGGGAGCATAAACACTGACATTCTCAGGACCAGTAGACGTCATGAGGAAGCACCATAATGAGACAAAATATTATTTCTGAGGTCCTGGTGAAGGGTATGGTTAGGCATGAACTGGTCATGGTTAAGGTTCAGGATAAGGTTTTGGTTCGGCTGTCCACAATGAATGGAAGTCAATGCAAAGTCCTGATAAAGATAGATGTTTGTGTTTCCGAGAAAACTTTTGAGTAACAGTGTGTGTTGTGATTTGAATATTGGATATTGCGATAACAGCTTTTAGTCATGTAGCAAAGCCCTTGAGTCGGAGACATAAGTCAAAGGTAACTGATGTTTGCCTGGCAACAGTTTGTGGAGAAGGAGGAAATCAGCATTTTGGGCCAACTGCCTCTGGCTGGTAAGCTGAAAAATATTTTTAACTGACCAGAGAAGTGAAATGTTATCAAAAACAACGTAGATACAAATCACCCATCAGCTGATACATTTAAAGGGAATTTCAACTATAACATTTTAAATTTCAGATTCTGTCCTATGGTGACACAGCTTTTATTTTGAAATATAAATTGATATTCAAATCAATCACATCGGACACATAAAAAGGAATTTAGCCAACCTTTATCAGATTGAAAATTACTTGAACAGGCTAAAGTTAGAGAGAACGAGGAAATAGTGGATAAGCAGTAAATAGGTTGAAGACTCAGAAGCCACAAAGCAATCTAAGAGTCTAATTGAGACTGTATAGGCAGATACAGTATGTCAACCAATAAGAGAGTGATATGAAACATCCTGAAACAGAAGCAGAACACACAGATAGAGGGCCAGGAGTTCAAATCCAGACTGATCAGTGTGATTGTATTAAAAAGTCATGAGGACAGTATGGGTCATGGGACAAGAGGAACTTTTTGGGACATCTTCATACACAGACATGAACATGCATGTGATCACCCACCTGCTATGACTGCGGGGTTGCTCTGCCCTCCCTCAGGCTTCACCCACAGCTCTAGGCTGAACTTGGCCCTCGGCAGCTCCACCCTCGCTGTCGGCTTCACCTTCAGCTGCTCCCGCCGCCCGCTGAAGTGCAGGGCAGTCATCCACGAGGGGGGCACCCTGGGCACGGGGCTCCCCCACGGAGAGGAGCCGCTGACGGGCAGGCTCGCCGGCGGATCCGCCTCTTCCACCTCTCCGGAGTAGTCCTCGGTGCTGTCCTCCACAGTCCCCGTCGCGGAGTGCAGCTCTCCATCTCCCCGCTGCTGCAGTCCGTGGAGCACCTGGAGTCCCCTGGAGTCTGTTGGGAAAACTTTGTCCCAGCTGGAGTTGCCTTCCTCGTCGTATGGAACCGTCCCGGCGAGGCTGCGAGTGACTCTGGAGATGGAGCCGTGTGGAGACTGGCCGCCGTCGTTACGCGCAGACTTCCCGGCCCGTTGCGCGGCGTCTTCGCTGACATAACGTGGCTCTCTGCTGTCACCGATGGAGCGCAACGCAACATATCCGTCCCTCGCTCCCACTGTCACACCCTCTGCGTCGCCCCAGCCTGCCTTCTCCTCGACCCGGTGGTGCACCCCGGTGTCACCCCTACACCCTCCTGCACAAACCGCAGGCGCGCTCCTGACAGTGTACAGCTCTCGTGTGCTCGTGTGCGTCCTCGGACGGGCCGCTGGAGGGCGGTGTTGGGACGGGAGGAGGGAGCGAGGCTGCCGCCGGGACGTCCACGCGCCCGCGGCGGTGCAGGGTTCACCTGCTAGCGAGGAGAGCTCGCGGTCCGCCCGGCGGGCCATGGAGCGTTTGTACCGATTAAGTGCGTCGGAGCGAACCGGGCTGAGCAGCCACGTGTTCGTGATGAGGGTGAGGAAGACAGGCAGTAGTCTGATCAACAACATTGTCCAATAGATTAGGGAAGGTAGCCTACTACAGGTTTTATTGTATTAAAGGAAAGAAATAAAGAAACTGCTGTTTAGGTTGCCTGTTTGGGAATTGACAATCCACCTTCCAAAGTAAACAAATTAGGAGAATAATCTAATATAAACTATCAGTGCATTCCAAAGGGATCAAACTAAAAAAAGAGGGCGTCACATTCAATGTCTGGATCTCACATGGACTTATTGCGCATTAAGGTTGTCCGTATATATTTGGTGTATTGGTGTTCGAAAGGATGCGGATGAAGAGTCACAGAGAACAATCAGACCTTCGGCTGTGTAAGTGAGCAGAAATATTTTGTTGGTGCAGCTGCAGATCTCCACACTTTGCGCGGACCTTTAGGAGCAAAGCTTTGCCTCTTTCCCATTCATGTTTACTGTCTGCACAATGTCTGCAGCCTCCTGCACTCCGACTCTGCTGCAGTTAGAAACAATCACAATAATGCTGAAAAGAAACCTCATATAAGTAAGCCCACGAGGTAAAGGAGATGTTAAACGTCAGCACTGATTTATTTGTCACAGCAAACAGACTTATTTTATCACTGAAGATGTGGATGGCGTTTCCCTTGTTTGCAAATTAATAAATCGTGGAAATTAGATTCCACTGACTCTTGCTCAAAGCCTCTTAATTCTTATTTTTACCTGACCATTGCGGCATCATTTACGCGTCCTGTTCCAAAATATGGCTGCAAGGTGAATCAGAGTAATAATAATCAAAAATTAAAAAGTCAACTCCAGATGCAAAATGAAGTGCAGTTCAAAGTGCCAGCTCTAAAATAGCCCCCCTACTTGTTGAGCAGAAGATGTCCTATTTGTTTGTCTTCAGAAAGAGTGATAATTGTAATTATATATATAAAAAATATATATCAGTCCATTAATATCCTGAATCCGCGTGTCGGCTCCTCCTGGAATAGTTGTGCGTCTGTGAGCGCTTCAGAGAGTGACTTGCTGCTTCTCTGTGCACCGGTCCATGCACTGGTAGTAATATCCTCCTCCATTCACTCCTCCATCTCTCTCTCTCTCTCTCTCTCTCTCTCTCTCTCTCTCTCTCTCTCTCTCTCTCTCTCTCTTTATTCTCCTGAGTCCAAAGGTTTTTTTTTTCATCAGAGAGCCCCTGCCCGCCCTGACATCACCGGTAGGGGAAGTGTGGTGGTGATGGTGAAGGAGATCCGGTGTGTGTGTGTGTGTGTGTGTGTGTGTGTGTGTGTGTGTGAGTGAGAGAGAGAAAGTATGTGTGTGTGTGTGTGTGTGTGTGTGTGTGTGTGAGTGAGAGAGAGAAAGTATGTGTGTGTGTGTTGATGTGTGTGTGTGTGTGCGTAAAACTTAATCATGTAGCCTATTTCTATTTATTAATTCTGTCCTTATACCTCATTGATCCATCCATCATTATGATAAGAAGATACAGTTAAGTGACAAACGACTGCACACGTGTTACAGTCGTTCAAACTTTACCATCAGTGTAGAAAGTAGAGAGGTTACGTGTTTTTCCGTTTCAAGCTACATGAAAAACATTCATGTTTGGAAGGGAATTTTTACATTTCCTGAGAAGGAACCTGTTTCAGGGTTATAGGTGTTATAGGTTAATCAGAATCAAGACATGTGGTAAGCCTGTAGAATGTGTTGCACTACTGAAGATCATGAACCAAAATACCCACTGTACCGGATTAAGTATATTAAATATATACAATTAGCTCCTCAGCATAATGCATCAGTAATGTCACCTTAGTAAACAGTGTAAAATTAGCATGGAACAGACTGTTGTAAGTATCAAAAGCAATAATCTTTTTTTGGGGGGGATTATTTTCATTGATGCATTTTTGTGTAATCAGCACCTGAAAATGGGTATAGGTACTTTAAAGTATTTTGCATATATTGTGGTACTCAATCTGTCTTGCATGAGATCATAATTGATTTTGTGTGTACATTTGCACAGCAGCATGTCTTCCAAAGGGGTCAAATAGATTTGATATTCCTCTTATGTTGGCTTCTCAAGTAATAGCGGTGGTATAAAATAGAAATGCTGAAATCCAGATTATAATAGTAGTTTACTTAAGTAAACATAGTAAGTTACTTTTCCACAAGCTGTCATGTTATCACACACACACACACACACACACAATCCAAAGTGAAGGAGGTGAGGTTTGAAAACCCTCTCCCTCCCTCTCTTGCTTTCCCCCTCTTCCCTTTCCCCCCTCTTCCCCCTTCTCTTGATCTATCTATCTCACTCACTCATGCTCTGGCTCTCCTCAGCAGTGCAGCACGGACAGCCACAACATCTGTCTTGCACATGAAAAGAGTTTTTTATCCAAATATGCTACCTGCTTTTTTGAAGCTAACTCTTGTGTCCATGTGGGCCGAGTCAGGGCTGAGAGAACAGGGAGAGGAAGTATCAGGTGAGAGGGAGGAATGGAAGCAGGAGAGGCATCAGGAGAAACATATGGGGGAATGTTATGTCATGTTTGTAAACCGGGAGGTTTTATTAGTCTATTTTATTGATGTAACTATATAAACAAGCGCGAAAATTGTCCTATATCGGCAATCAATACAAAAACAACACACAGTAAATGTCTGCCTGTATATAAAAACATATGTACCTGCATACACACATACACATCTGCAGAAACCCCAAACACCATCAATAAGATTTTTAAATAGCACATTACAGATCTCTGCAGGATAGTGAGCAATAGTTATGTTTAACAAAGAAAAGCTCAACTCAAGGTCCACTTACACACTTCCTGCTTTCAGCCATATCAGAGATTTTGCATCTAGACTGCATAATTGTGGTTTTAAATTCCCAAACAAAAAATACATATTTTCTCACGCTAACTTTTCTAAGGTCTGACTAACATTGTTCTTTTATCAAATAAGGAATTGTGAGAATTTTTTCAAACATTATAGGAAAATATTCACACCTTACAATTAGACAACAGCCTCTCTAGTCACTCTCTGTCACCCTGAACAGATTTCTATTAAACAGTGGAGACGTAGGCTACTTCAAGAGTTTGGATGCAATTTCACTGGCTATTGCACTCAATGCAGAATTGTCAGTAATAATAAAACATGCAAACCGTGTGGTTTTGCAGTTTATCATGGACTGATGTCATTTGACACTTGAAATATATAAAAGGAAGAATAAATGTTGTGCACACTGTCTGATCTCAAATCACAGGTGCACTCACTGACATGTTTCCAGACACTCCTAACAAATTCTGTAATGCTTTTGGAAATTCTAAAACAAACCTCAGAGCTACACCTGTTTCAAGACTTGTATTTTACCAATTGTGGATTTTTTTAAGCTTTACTCATTATTTTCCAAAAAATCCCTATATATATTTTACCCCGATGCATCATCTGTCATTATTCACCTGATAATTTAAAAAACGGAGGCATATACAGTTGTTGCTGTTCCACACCTTCTTTAATGTTGCTCCCACACTGTTTTCGTCAGGCTCAATTTGCAAACAGGGCCCTTGCTCGAGGCTGGAGATGGAGATGGAGGAGGAGGCCGCTGGCAGTTATGGCAGGGGCCCCCGAAGGGGCAAAAAACTGTTCCTAAAGAGTGGGAGGCAGGAATTCCACAATCCCAGCCTGCCTGACTGAGGGATCTGCCTGCTAAACATTCAGTTTTTTTGCTGGCAAAGTGCCCTTTGAAATCCAGCTGCAACTGTGTTGGAAAAAAAGGAAACAAGAAATAGGAGGGGTGGGTTTTAAGAGAAAGCAACAAAAATGGGAGGGAGGAGGATGAAGGAGAAGAGAAAGAGAAGAAGAGAGCAATTTTGGGTGTGTGTGTGTGTGTGTGTGTGTGTGTGTGTGTGTGTGTGTGTGTGTGTGTGTGTGTGTGTGTGAGGGACAGAGAGAGGGAGTCTGAATGGGTGTGCTCCACCGGGGCCTCACCCCCCACTGTAAGGGACCTCCACAGATTATCCTTCATCTGAGCTTGTCGGTCTTGACCTCACCGACCCTGAGGCCCACTCTCTGTCCTCCCTTCTCTGCGGAGCTCCCTCTCTTTCACACACACGTTTTCCTCACTCACTCACTCATTCGGTTCTCCACACACCCTCATTATTTTCACCGTGTCACTCATTCTTTCTCTTTTTACCTCTTGGCCGCTCGCTAACCTCCAGTGCAATAACACTGCTGACCCCTGTGGCTCCACAAGCACACACAACCTGGTTCATCATAAAAAAAAAAGTGGGGGTGCCCAGGCTGATGTGCAGGACAAATGAGGAGGGGAAGAAAGGAGAAAAGAAAGAAGGCAAGCTTTTCTGTGCTGCTGGTATAAAATAGAGGAAGGGTGGGATGGGGAGGGGCAGAGGGGGACGAATGCAACACAGTGTATATAGTCCAGCAGGTGTTTAGCTCAAAGGGTCCTATTCAGAGAGGGGTATTTGTTTTTTAAGAAGTCACGCACCTACCTACCATTTATATTTTCAAAGATCTTTATTTTATATGCTATCTTCATAGAACAAAGAAGTCATGTTTAAATAAGTGGAGATGAGATATGTGACAAAAATCACAATTGCTAGCTTTTAAATGTATCTTTCGATCCATATTTATATATATTTCATTGTAATACAAATTTAAATTTTGTATCATTATTGAGTATTCGCACTTTTACTTCATTTCAAGTCAATTTCAATTTAACCCGACATGACTGATGCTCGCTGCACATGGAGAGAGAGACATATTTTACATGGTGGTCCTCTACGTATCCAGTAGTTTTCCTCTAGCTGAAAACCTTACTTCACATCCTAACGGAGCTCCATAATGATACATATAAACTTCTTCCGCAAACAAAAACATGGGAAAATCCATGTTGTGCGTGCTGACATGGAGGAACCCCTTATTTGCCCACGTGGAGGTAAAAATGGAAAAGCAAGTAGCAGGCTGCATAAACTGGGAGCATGAATATGTTAGTGCTCCGTATGTTTTATTTGCAGAGCTGCAGGTGGATGCTTGAATGACACGACACTGTTTCTCTTGGCACGGTCACTGACTGCACTTTGTGGATGTGACCTGGCTGCTTGTTTTCTTGACGTGAAGGCAATATCATCAGGGAAATGAAAAGGACAAACATGAGGGAACACTCTGACAGACTGAAATCCCGAAAAAGAACATGTGTGTCTCTCAGTGGACTTTACAGTATGATAATCTGAGATATAATTATAGTGTTCATTTATGAAAAGGAACTTGTCATTTAAATGTAACAGTTGAACATTATCCTTTAGTCTTCTCATGATTCTATCCGCTTCATGACACATTTGTAAATTTATATTTATTGGATATTTATTATACACAACATCACTGATATGAGGCATCTTTGGATTTTCATGATTTTCAGGAAAATGTTTAAAAAGCACATGGTGAACCTGGAACTCGAGATCTGTCAGTTTATCCACTTGGTGACCAAGACAGTAAAAATATGAAAAATACAAAACAACATCTCTACATTAAATGGTCCTTTACTTCTCGCTACATTAAATGATTTTTGTCCAGCAATATTTTGCTCAGTTGGTTGTGGAGTGGGAATGTATGGCTGTAGTTTGTTATTATTTTCCTGTGACAGAATAATCAAGGTTATTGTGAGGGTCCATTATTTTGTCTTTTCCGAGCTTTTAATAACATCTGGTTGTTGTTGAAAGCTGAAGGGAAGTTCCTTCGAGGATGTTTTGTCACTTGTTCCTGTAGGATAATAAAATAAAGGTATAAGAACATAAACTCATATGCTCATGATTGTATTCAGTTGACTTGTACAAATGGAGGGAGACAACAGTTTGCTGCGTAGTTCCACCGGCACAGTTAAACTCCTCCTCGCTAGGGGGCAGTGATTGAAAGCCGGGCGCACACTGGGTAATCGAGGAGAGTCAAAGCGATTCCTGCCCATGGCTAACAGAAGCTAACCGGCTAATCTCCCGAGCAACGCAGTTGTGCTTGCGCTTGTCCGTGTGGCTGTTCCGGTCTGTTCGCTTTTAGTGCCGCGGACACTTTCTAACACTCCGTCAGTGACAGGAGCGACAGAAGAGGGACGCGCGGAACACGCTGGATGTCCGGGCACTGTTGCTTCCTCCCAGGATGCTAGCACCCAGGCGAGCCAGCGAGCGAGCTAGCTAGTCAAGCCCTGCTAAAGCGGCGAAATAGCCGCACGTCCGGATGCTTTGAGCAGCGACGCAGCGGATTTCGGGGAGTTTCTCGTCGGGCCTTTGCGTGATGTCAAGCGGCCGGCCACAGCAAAGCGCTGGCGGTGCGAGCTCCGTGCCCAGCACCAGCAGCAGTAGCACAGGGGGCAGCGGGAACACGAACGGTGGCGGCGGCAGCAACAACGCCGTCACAAGTAATGGCAACAACTCTGGGAATGTTGTGCCCACCCGGACCCTGGCAGCAGCCGGTGAGGGCGGCTTGTCGGTGCCAACTTTGCCCGCCGTGCCTTCGTCCCGGGGCGCGTTTGCCTCTCTGACCAGACCCTCTGCGTCCTCGGGCAGCAGAAAGAAAACCCTCCACCAAGCACCTTTATACAACGGCCTTCTGAATTCATACGAGGATAAAAGCAACGACTTTGTCTGGTTAGTTTTTCTGCCTGAGGTTGAAATCACAGGAGCTGCTGTTGGAAAAGTTTTGAGATTTGAACTTGCACTTAACACAACTTCTTTTATGTTTTGCTGTTCCAGTCCCATTTGCTTCGAAATGATAGAGGAGGCGCACATGACAAAGTGTGGGCACAGCTTCTGGTGAGTGTTGAGGGATCTGTGTCCGTCCATTAGATGACATGAAGTTCGTGTGAGAACAAGGATGAGCTGTTCAATCGTGTGTGTCAGTGATGCTCGCAGGCAGAGATGGAGAGTCCAACTTTCTTCTCCTCCACCAGCAAACTCCTAAAAGTAGTGTCTGTTGTTAAAAGGAGGTTTCATAGGTTTCCCTCAAAACTACTCTTTGCAAATTGATGTTTTCAGATGATGTAGAGTGAAAATGTGGGTGTGTGAATTTGAGACTGCATGTGTAAAAAGGTGGAGGGACTGACTGATCTGTCTATGTATCGAAAATGTCCAACAAAAGTGTAAAGCAGTTTAGTGTGAGAATAGAGAAGTCCAACATGTCTCTGTGTGGTTTTACTCTTGCTTGTCAGCTTTTTCAGCACAGTTTTGTTTAAGTTCACATGAATGCTGGTCAGCAGTTGCTCAGAAATGGCTTTGATTCTTTTAATTCTTTCTCCTCCCTGCAGTTTCAAGTGTATCCGCCAGAGCCTCGAGGATAGCAACAGATGTCCCAAGTGTAACTATATTGTGGATAATGTAGATCAGCTTTACCCAAACTTTCTTGGTAGGTATTACAATTCTAAAGATTAAAAAGTTACCAAAGCTGCTTTCAGTAAGAACTATAGTAAGAACTAGAAATATGAGCACATGTGAGAACACAGTAGGAGATCATGCGGAGGGTTCACTAGTGGGTGTGTTGAAAATGATGAAAAATATGAGCCTTACATGTAGAAGATGTAGACAAATATGTAAAGAGGGTTTTTGGTGGTAAAGGCCTTCACTGGCGTTGATGCTATAAACAAAGCCACATGATCTCTGCAATAGAATTAATATGTTACATCCTGCCCCTGCCAGCAGCACCACCCCTCACCTGATCCCTCCGGAGATTTCTGTGTTTTAGTGAAGATATCTGAGCGGAGATTCTCCTGCAGTGTTGTTCACACTTAAAAGTCCGGACCCAATTCTGCGGACACACTCCAGAGTTCATGTCTAAAAACGGCTCAACTTTGCTCTGTCCTGCTTTCAGTTCACCATATAAGAACATCTGCAGTGGAAACAGTTACTGCTCCAATTGTAGTTCTGTAACACATCATTGTTTAGTCTCATGGTTCACATCCATTATATTGTTCTATTTAAGAAACCTATAATGGGATTATTTGAATACATTTTTTGACATTAAGACTTAATACTACAATTAAATTGTTAACTTAAATTAAGTTAGGATGAAGATAAGGGTCTGCAAGAGTAGGAAAACTTCACCACTTGTGTCATGAGGACGCCAACATGTCTGTGAAAAATATTTAACCAAATACACATGTTAGGCTGCTCAGATCTCCTATTAAAGTTGCCCCTGCAAACATTTCTATTTTTCATCCACCAAAAGCTTAACAAAAGGCTGTACTAGAATCTGATGGGAATCTATAAGATCATAGAGTGAAATGTTAAGTTCTCAGAACTTACTCCAGTGAATTGTATAAACTTTGAAGGAAGTACCGTATGTCTGTTTAATAACCTTTAGTTGTGTCATTCCTGTCTGTTTGCAAAAGTAAATCAAGTGAAACAACTTAACCGTCTCACCCAGAGTGTCATCGCTCCATGGTTTCACCCTGATTGTGTTCCTGTCAAGTACTTACATAGCTTTCTTCACCTCTCTCTTTTACCCCCTTCCCCTGTAGTAAATGAACTGATCCTCAAACAGAAGCAAAGGTCAGAAGAAAAGAGACTAAAATTAGATCATCCTGTAAGTACAATGCATAAGTGTCAGTTTCTGTGAATCCCTCAAACTCACACACTGGATTTTGACTCTGTAATTGGTTACTGATCAGTGTCTCTGTCTTCCAGAATGGGTCTAGGTGGCAGGTCTTTCAGGATGTGTTGAGTCCTGACCAAGAGAACTTGGACTTGGCGAATGTCAACCTGATGCTGGAACTGCTGGTTCAGAAGAAGAAGCAGCTAGAGGCGGTAAGTAAACAGCTGAGGATGATCACATATGTATTTAATGTAGATTGGTCCTAACCATTACTGTGCAAAATTCCATTATACAAAGGTAGAAATATATTCAGTATTGGAGCCACAGATATTGCATAACCTGTTACTCCATGAAGAAGGAAGAAGATATAGACACAATCAACAAATGCAAGATTGAAATAAATTAATTTGGGTAAACTATGAAATGTACCGTAACCATTAATAACATTAGTAATAACATATTTGGTGACAGAAAATGTCCATAAGAATAAATGTTACATTTTCTGTATTTAACTCTTTTCTACTCTTGATTACCACTCAATGTGGTACTGGTTTACACTGACACACTTACTGTATAAATGCAGTAAGTACACACATCTGTACAGCTGCACACAGTACATGTCACGCTCTCACTCAGCCTGGCACATCCTCTTTTCTTACTTGTGGTTGACAGTTCATGCAACGATAAGAAAACAAGTCTCAGGAAAAGAGAAGTAGTCACAACCTTTCCAGTTTTGAAATTTAGTTGCACTACATATGGTGAAATATCAAAAAAACAGTTTGAGATAATTTAGAAAGTGTCACCATTATATCATTTGTAATTCAAAGGTGACCAACGTGTTTATTTCACTTGTCAGTTTTCTTAGCAGCAGCAACAGTCTTCATTCTACCACTGAAATATACCATGTGAGTGTTTTTAGCGACAAGTCAACTAAAATCTGTACTCAGAACCCGATCCGGTGGGGGGGGATAAAATAATCACTCATTAATCGTAATCTAGGTAAAAGTTTAAAATAATTGTGATATTGATTTGGAGTCATATCGCCCATCCCTATTATGTTATCAGACAGTATTGGTTGTAAAAGAAATGTGCTGTCAGGCAATTTTCTTCTCACCTTGGTGTCTAGAATCTGGAAAACAACATTTTCTAAACTGCCAATTGATCTTCTATCAGCTGTCTCATAGTTACTTCCAAATGCTTTTATAATTGTTTTGTTAGAGCAAGGGTCAAGGTCAAATTTCTCATTGACTATGTTGTACACTAAATTGCCAGTATCACTACTTCTTACTGGTACTACCTTCGACCTCCCTGGTTATTTACACCCATGCTACATAGTAGCAGGCAGGTATAATATAATGGACAACTATGGGGAAAAAGGAATTTTAGAGCCCACGTTGATATGTTAGTTAATGGCTGCATCAAATTCACACTTTCTAAAATAATGCTGTATTTTTAGAAAGTGTATATAAAATGAAATAGCAGGTATAACCTGTCAATCAATCCTCCCTTTTACTGTTTTTTAGGTGCAGCAGTTCTTTTGTTTTCTTGAAAGGTTGTGTCTTACTCTTAAAATGATCAACGTTCATGGAACTATCAGCAGTAGCTGTTTTTAGCTGGTCTTTTCTGGTTTTTCTATTTAAACAATGTTTTAAAAAATCAGCCCAAAATATGACTCCTCTTCCTTTTACAGGTAGGCACAGTTGTGACATGTTGTTCTATTATCAAAAACTTTCAGATTTCATGGTGATGCTGTTTGGTTCTCGATGGAATGTCCTCATTTCTACCAATTTATCACATTTCTAGTAAAAGATAGTATATAATATAGTAAAACATGCTACTGCCCATTTCTACATATCAGTTTACTTTGCAGTGGAAGTACAAAGCAGAGTAACTGATTGTTTGTGTGTATTTGAATTGAGAAATCATCATCTCTTGATTTACTTTTTATTTTACTATTTGTAGCAAAAAAGATGTTAAAAATATAAGGAACACAAAGGTTTTCCTCTAAGAACCAAACATTTTCTCCTATCTTATTATCCCATTGGCGGTTAATCAAATGTATTCAGTGGCTTTGCTTGTGGTCGCATGTGATTATGTACTTTGTCTGTCCTTCCAATAGGAATCTCAAGCAGCTCAGAGACAGATCCTTAGGGAGTTCCTCAAAGAAGCCAGAAGAAACAAGAGAGAGGTGCCATTGTTTTTTTAAATAGATAATATTAAAACTTAGCCATATGGAGATTTTATGCTACCCTACAATGTATGGCCTGTTGGGATTGTGATGTAGTTTTCAAGAATGTGTGAAAATATAAGTATGAATGCATTGGAGAAAAGTCCACCTCCTCAGGGATTTAATCACTTGTAAAATAACAATTTCATTATTTAACAAAAACAATTGTGCAACAGGCAGGTGTACTTATCTGTGTGTCTGGGTCTGTCAACAGCAACTGGAGCAGCTACAGAAAGAGCTCAACTTTCTTGAAGAGGACATAAAGCGTGTTGAGGTAATGAAACACAGAACTCATCCCCATCTGCATATTATAAACCCAATTCCTTGAAACTGTGAGGTGGAACTAGAACAGTGAGTCAAAGATACCGGAAGCATTATGTGAAAGGAACATGTGGGTGTTTTAAAACAATGGGAAGTTAGTTGTTGATTTGGCCCACTCAAGCTGTTTTCAGACATGAATTACAGAAAATGTCCAGACAGTGGGTCTGATATATACACTATATATACACACTATATATACATAATACAGTTTATAGTGGCATATACAGTAATGTGTGAGGATATGCAAATATTTAATAGCCACTCATCATACCAGCTGGAGAAAGATGAACGTTATTTCTGTGTCATTTTCCAGGAAATGAGTGGCCTGTACTCTCCAATGATGGAGGCAGAGTGCACGGTGCCTAATGTGGAGGCTCCCTCACCAGCACCCAGGTACAGCAGACCTGTGTTCTTACAAATTATATCTTTAAAGGACGTAAATCCATCATCATCACAGTAGTAATAACCACATTCACCTCTGTTGTTAACTAAAACACAAACTCCAAGCACAGATGTGAAATTACAGATGACAATGTTTTGCCTTTTGTTCTATAATAACTACTCTTTTTTATAACTTAATATATTCACATACATACTGTATAGTTGTTTGGTATTATTGTATGGTGTACCGTTTTATAAATGTGTATTTGTTTTTTTTTATTGTGTAGCTGCAGTAGTATTATTGAGCCACCAGATTACAGCCAACCTCCAGGATTTGGTGGAACAACCCAGGTAAGTCAGTTACTGTTTTTAGTGTATTTTCTACCACAATTTAAAAGTCAGAATCTTGTTAAATTTATTTTAAATTGTGTAACTTTTTATGTCTTTATCACTTATTGTGAAGGTGTCTTTTTTTAATTGGATGCAGGCCATTAGTTTTACCTGAAAGGAGTATGAGAAAAAGTTCCTCTGTGATTTTTAACAAATCTTTTTACACCAATTTTGGATACTAAACAAAGGGCCTGTAAACTTTAGATAACAACATTATTGTGTGAAAATAAACATCACAAATATTCTCTATGAATCGAATAAATGGGTTATCATTCAATACGTGTTTGCATGATTTGACTGTTGAAATAATCCCCTTGATTTTGTTTTCCCCAGGGAAAACGACAGACCTGGTATAACAGCACCCTGGCGTCAAGAAGAAAGAGGCTCACAGCTCACTTCGAGGATCTAGAACAGTGCTACTTCTCCAACAAAATGTCTCGCATCACAGGTATGAATCCTGCAGAGGATGGTGTCATTCTTTGCAGCAGTTGGTCACACTAAGAATGCAGTTTGGTCAGATGATGAGATGACCTGTAAAGATCATGTAGAAAGACTTTTGCTCTTAAAACTGTATATTTCCATATTTCTTTAAATGAAGGCCACTTTACCAAAACGTCTTGCTTCTCTGGTGAGATGTCTCAGCTCTTAGGTTTGGAAGAACTCAGACAGTGCGGCTTCTGTTTCATAATCAACCTCTTTGTTTTGTTTGTTTTATGAATGTATTTGCTTATGTTAAAACATGGCATGAAGTTCATTCAACTTTTAGTATGAGTATATTTTCTTTTTTTTTTCACAGCATATATAGTGGGATGCAAACATTTGAGAGCACTTGAATGGGAAAGGGATCTCAGATGTTTGGACCCCACTGCAGTTAGATCATGTGTCAAACGAAAGAACTGTGCCGATCCAAAAGGCTCAGAAATAGCAAAAACAAGTTGTCTGTGATCACAGATAAATATGTAGAAGCTACTGCTGACAGTGTCATATATTTATAAAGGGTGTCTCTGGTGTTTTCAGATGAGGGCAGGAATCTGAACCAGCTTGATGATTTCATGGAGTGTTTGTCCAAGTTCACTCGTTACAACTCTGTGCGGCCGCTGGCCACCCTCTCCTACGCCAGTGACCTTTATAATGGCTCCAGTATTGTCTCCAGGTATGAAAAGAAAAAGACTGAAGTGTCGGGTTAATGTTACTTTTAAACTGACAACTGATCAGACCAAAGACAATTCGTATTGTTCTATATAATTATAACAAATCACCGTGTCACAGAATGCTTCTTAAAAAAGGAGCAGTGTCAGTTTTGTCATTGTAGTTGACAGTATATATATATGTTTATGTATATGTTCTTTTATTGTGATCCTACCAACTCTGACTGTATTATCATTTTGTTTCAGTATTGAGTTTGACCGTGACTGTGACTACTTTGCCATTGCTGGTGTGACCAAGAAGATCAAGGTATTTGAGTACGGCACTGTGATCCAGGATGCAGTCGACATCCACTACCCTGTCAACGAAATGACCTGCAATTCCAAAATCAGGTAAGGGAAATTATCTCTTCCCATAAGAGGGAGCCTGTACAGGCCTCTTTCGGATCCTACACTACGCAGTGTTTGTAGTATGCTGATCTTGTATCCTGTGGGAAGGTTTCCAGAAAGCAGGTTTAACAAAGTCTACCCTGAGGTGATTATATAACTCAGAGCTTTCAGTCCCAGAACAGCAGATCACGCTGATTTAAGTGTGTGAGTGCTGAATGAAAAAAACCCACCATCAATCGAGCTCTGATAATATGACACACCATTCGTAGTCACATTCAACCTTTAGTCTGGATTTTTCAGCAAGGAAGGAGATTGTGGAAAATCGATTATGTCTTAAAACTTTAAAACATGTCTTTTGGGATTGTTTTATAATAGACGCAGAACAATCCATCATCATGTTCCATCAGTGTGACCAATCACAATACAACTAACAGTTATTTATTTTCCAGAGTCGTATCTGTCTAAGGCTTTGCACAGTTTGTTTTATTACATACTGTAGTATACAGTAAATGTCACTATTATACTCTTGGCTTAGGATGAAGCCATGACCTGTAGTTTTTTACATTGATGACTTAAAGGGGAAAAGTTAGAAGAGACAGGTATTGGGTAACAAATGAACACCCACCCAGGACTTTGGTTCTTCTTCTCCTCTCCTGGCATAAATTTTTACAGTTAAATGTGCTTTGATATTGAGTATACACACTGCTCAAAAAAAAATCAGACTCAGTAATGTGTATGGCTCCCACGTGCCTGTATGCACACCCGACAATGTCTGGACATGCTCCTGATAAGTCTGCAGATGGTGTCCTGCGGGTCTCCTCTCAGACCTGGGTCAGGGCATCAGTGAGCTCCTGGACAGTCTGTGGCCATACTTGGCGGCGCTGGATGTATCCATACATAATGTCCCATAGGTGTTCAATTAGATTTAGGTGAATGTGAGGGCCAGTCAATGGCATCAATGCCTTTGTCATCCAGGAACTGTATAAACACTCTGGCCACATGAAGCCGGGCATTGTCCTGCACCAGGAGGAACCCGGGGCCATTGCACCAGCACAAGGTCTGACAATCTCTCTGAGGATTTCATCCCATATATGCCTCCCCAGACCATCACTGACCCACCAACAAACTGGTCGTGCTGGATGATGTTACAGCAGCATCACCTTCACCACAGCTTCTCCAGACTCTTTGTCACATGTGTTCAGTGTAAACCTGATCTCATCTGTGAAGAAACGGGGCGCTATTGGTGGACCTGCCAATTCTGGTGTCCTCTGGCAAATGCCAGTCGAGCTGCACGCTGCTGGGCTGTGAGCACAGGTCCCACTAGAGGACGTCGGGCCCTCATGTCACTCTCATGGAGTCTGTTTCTGACCGTTTGGTCAGAAACATGCACACCAGTATTCTGCTGGAGGTCATTTTGTAGAGCTCTGGCAGTGCTCCTCCTGTTCCTCCTCACACAAAGGAGCAGATACAAGTCCTGCTGCGTTGATGCGCTTCTACAGCCCTGTCTAGCTCTCCTTCTGTAACTGCCGGTCTCCTGGTATCTCCTCCATGCTCTTGAGATCGTGCTGGTAGTCACAACAAGCCTTCTTGCCTCTGCACGTATGGATGTGCCTTCCTGGAAGAGCTGGACTACCTGTGCAACCTGACCGTGCTGCAGATACTGCCTCATGCTACCAGTAGTGACAAGGACACTAACGGAACACAAAACTAGAGAAGAATTAGTCAGGAGGGATAAAGAGAGAGAGCAGCTGTTTGCGGCCAGCACATATAAAACCATTCCCTTTTTGGCGTTGTCTTGATTTTGCTTCTTCATTGCACCTGTTGTCACTTTAATTTGCACCAAAGCAGGTGAAACTGATTCACAGTCACTTGTGCTTCCTAAATGGATAGATTGATATCCCTGAAATTTAACTGACTTGCTGTTATACTGTGACGATAAGTGTTCCCTTAATTTTCTTGAGCAGTGTATATAGATCCAAAAATGAATCACCATGTCAAAAGCTGCTGCAGGCTTGGCAGGAGGCAGAGAAGTCAGGGTTTGATGAAGAAATCCTGTCAGCCATCAGGTTGGGTTCACACAGAAAGAGTTAACTGGTTAAAGTAATCTCATTTACAGGAAATCTAGAGTACCCTCATGCCAGGATTAACAAACTCTTAGTTTTCACTAAAAGTTCTCTCTAAAGTTCCCCCACTGCTTTCCACATTTCCCCTTATAAAATTCTTTTGATTAATTCATGGTGTGATAAAAGCTGTACGACACGTGCATGATTTTACAGCCCAAAGCAGTACTGAGAAGTAAAAGGAATGTGTCCATATTACTGTTTTACTTGGGCTTAAGCTGTAGTGCTGTGCAGGTCAGTATAGTTCCAATGCACATTTCATAAAACGCTCTTCCTGTGGCAAAGATCTGTAAAAACATTCTTCTTTAAAATCTAAAAACTAAGGCCTGAGTCAGATGGAGTGTTTTTTTGAAGAATGTGAGTCACTGTGAAGTGAAATTGATTGCAGCCTTTGCTTGTTTGTTTGTTTATTGCAGCTGTATCAGCTGGAGCAGCTATCACAAGAACCTTCTGGCCAGCAGTGACTATGAGGGGACTGTCATCCTGTGGGATGGATTCACCGGCCAGAGGTCCAAAGTCTATCAGGTATTATACTGAGCTCTAAGAGCATAACCTTTTGGTGATTAGAGTTGTCTTTAATGAATTTATTGTTAAAAAATTAAGGGTTGAAAGACTTCACTGTCTTTTTTTATTGACCTCATATGCTCAGAGCATTAGGGACACTCAGTTTCTGTTTTTATAAAAGATTGAGAATTATATGTGAAAGTGAGACACAAAAATAACATTCTGAAGATTAAAAACTATAAAGTTTAAAAAGATTTATTACAAAAAATAAAAGGGTTTAAAATGCTTTTGTGTAGAAAGATAACATGTACGGATAACGCAGTGCAGCCTCATGGGGCGACACCCTCTCATAGTTTCCCCCGTTTCCTTTCAGGAACATGAAAAGAGGTGTTGGAGTGTTGACTTCAATCTGATGGACCCCAAGCTCTTAGCCTCTGGTTCTGATGATGCTAAAGGTGACTGAGGAATATGAGAATACACGATCATCTTCCAGCTTTCTAGCCTCTTTATTGTGTCTGATTTTTTATCTTCTCATTTCTGTCTTCATTCTTTTTCTTTAGTGAAGCTATGGTCAACCAATCTTGATAACTCAGTGGCCAGCATCGAGGCCAAGGCCAACGTCTGCTGCGTTAAATTCAGTCCAACTTCCCGATATCATCTGGCCTTTGGCTGTGCAGGTAAGATTAGTATGTTAAGGTTTAGTGTCTGGTTTACTTTCATCTTTGTATTTTCACAAAATTCTTTTCTACAAATCAACAACACATTATATAGGAATTCATTTAAAAATCTTGAACATGGTGTATAAGCAAGTTTACATGTTATGGCACAAGGACAGACTCAGGCCTAACAATAGCACAGTGTAATTAAGATGTTGAAAGATGCTGAGTTGGAAAAAAATCTCATTTTTCTCTCTATCATTATTGTTACATTCTGACACTGGTCCACACACATCACACCACTGTAATATTTCCTTCTAGACCATAACATTTTTTTGTGGTCACACAGACTGGCGGTCCAGACAAACTTCTAAAAAGTATTTATTACTGTCCCACAGGAGAAATAAGAATTAGAAATATGCTGTTGTGCCTAGAATCAATTCTTCAAGAAACTTAATATTGGATGAACCCAGCAGATGTGAACTGCCCCAGATTATTTACCAGATTCTCTGCATCTCCGTGGTCCAAGTCCACAAAGTCTGAAAAAGGATGGCCCTACTTGAACTTTGAATAGCTGGTTTACTGTCTTGAGTAAAGGCCACCAGGCAACAAAACAGATGGAGAACGCAACTTGTTAGACACGCACATTTTAGTAGACGTGAACAAAGCATTGGCTCTGTCATTTTACCTAAAGGGATAGTTCGCTGATAAATGAAAATGCACTCATCATCTGCTAACCACTATGCCGATGGAGGGGTGGGGGAAGTGTTTGAGTCCATAAAACACTTCTGGAGTCTCAGAAGTGAACATTGTAGCAGCCGAATCCGATACAATTGAAGTCAATGGTGACTGAGACTTCAGATGTAATAAAACAACAGAAAAAAACTAAACATACCTCCATACTGCTCGTTTGGTGTCATCCAAGTGTCCACAAGCTCCAACATTCATATTTGAATGGAAACAAGGTCATTTAAACTGATTTAAAGCCTAAATGTCTGCTGATATATTCCTACGAGGTGCATTCATGGACCCTCGGACACACTACATCCGGTAGTTTAGCCACTTCCAGTGGACATTTAGGGTTAAAACACAGTGTAAATGACCTTGTTTGTCGAATATGAATGTCGGGGCTTGTGGACACTTGGATGACACCACATGTGTCCACCGCAGTATGGAGGCATGTTATATTTCTTCTGTTTTATTACGTCTGAGGAGTCTGAAGAAGGACTCACCATTGACTTCATCAATTCGGCTGCTGCAAAGTTTACTTCTGAGACTCCAGAAGTGTTTTGTGGACTCAAACACTTTGCCCACCCCTCCATAGGCATAGTGGTGAGTAGATGATGTGTGCAATGACTACCTGCCTCGATGGATACTGTATATAGCTGACACTAAGTGTTTTTTTGGTTTTGTCCCCCCCTTCAAAGATCACTGTGTCCACTACTATGATCTCCGCAACACTAAGCAACCAATCATGGTGTTCAAAGGTCATAGGAAAGCCGTGTCCTACGCCAAGTTTGTCAACGGAGAGGAAATTGTTTCTGCGTAAGTCATTTAAGCGTCATTTGTTATTTTAAGCAGTGGGGTTTAATTTTCTTTATATACATAATTTATAAGACCAGAAATGTTTTTCTCCAGTTTATTTAATATTTAGATGTTCATTTTTTTTAAAGCTCATTGTTTTCTTTGCTGATTTGAAATAACCACATTTCATGAAAAATGCTTGTATCGATGGGAAAACAATAGAGATAGTTATACTTCATAGTCCTCACATGCAGTTTCAACATTTCCCATCACAAAATGCCCTCTAGCTCTAAACTTTGTTTGTGCCCTTTTAATGTGTAGTTCGACAGACAGTCAGCTGAAGCTGTGGAACGTCAACAAAACCCACTGTCTGCGCTCCTTCAAGGGTCACATCAATGAGAAAAACTTTGTAGGCCTCGCTTCAAATGGAGACTATGTTGCCTGCGGTAAGCATTTTACTTAGAATCCGATTTTTGCTACCCCCAGATTTTATACTCATTCCCTATCTACAGGAGCAAATACCAAGAAATATCAATATGTAAATAATTGCAAATAAAAAATTTAATTTTGCGTTTGTGTGTGTGTGTATACAGGAAGCGAGAACAACTCCCTTTACCTTTACTACAAAGGACTTTCCAAGACTTTGTTAACATTCAAGTTTGACACGGTGAAGAGTGTCCTGGACAAGGATAAGAAGGAAGACGACACAAACGAGTTCGTCAGTGCCGTCTGTTGGAGGGCCCTGCCTGACGGAGTGAGTTCTCCTCATTATGACGCTGTTATTGACTTTGATATATTAATGGAATATTAAACCAACAAATCTGTACTCTCAGAAAACATTTTCATCTTGATGCTTTTATTAAGATTGAAAGGTGTGTGAACAATAAAAAAGACCAATTAGGTTTCACAAAGCAAATTTTACAGTTGCATTAATTACATTAATTATACTAATTGTTCTACAAGTAATTAACTATTCAAACAGTAACTTAAACTATGTTGTGTTTTCTTAATATCTTGTTTTTCAGGAATCAAATGTGCTGATTGCTGCAAACAGTCAAGGAACAATCAAGGTTTGCATTTTGTACAAACATGTACATAAATCATACTAACAACCACAGGCCTCCTGCATGAAATGTCAGACCGTGTCATAGATTACAGTTAATGCATAAGGCCTTTTTAAGACTTAACCATTTTGTCGTTTGGCATAAACTAGCAGCGTTTTATTTTCCTGTCAATGGCTTAATCTTTTTTATTTATTTTTTTTGATCTCATACAATAAGAACTTGTTTCCAAATTAACCTGTTGAAAGTGACCCTTTGAACTGTCTTGATACCTTATCAACATACAGTAGATGCAGCCTTACCTGTCACAGCAATGACTGCACTCATTCTAAACCACAGATAACACAACACGTCTGTCCTTTCTCTCCACACAGGTACTTGAGCTCGTCTGAACATCCACCGTGTCTTCTGTGGACGATATAAATACCATCAGCCTCTCTCTGATCGGTAAAGGATCAGTCTGACGCAGGGAGAGCTCAAACTGCCTGCTGAATTAGGATGCCCTGCCACAACCTGGCTGAAATGAACTGTACCCTTCTTATTTTAACAAGCTACGCTTTGTTTGGACAGCAGTAAAAGACTTTGGACCAGTGCATCATTATAGCAGGAGAAGATGTGCAGTCATTTTACGGCGACAAAACAAGGATGGAGCTTGGGCACAAAATGGAACAAGAAGCCTTCAGAAAGCATTTTTCCGGCTACAATAAAACACCTTAATGGTTTTAGGTCAAATGAAAACATGTACCTTTTTTAATTCAGTTTTGAAGGTACATCCAGCCAAACTCTACTCGTGTGATGCATTTTCCCTTTTAAAGGCCAAAGCACAAGACAAAATGACATGCAAAAATGATTTTTTCATGTGGAGCTTTTAAACCCCTATTGTTTGTCGATCTCCAGTTTTTCCCTCTGTGTACTCTTGTTTTTCAGATTGGGAGAAACCCGTTTTAATAAATATGACTTGAATTTCATTCTGTCAAGCGTATCGTCAGTTTATCATCTTGCTGAAGAGTGTAGAATGTGAGGTAGCGTATGGAAGACCAATGAATTATGGACATGTTGAGAAACTGCTGATATTTCTGTTTCTATCGGAACAACATGAAATTTGACCTTTAATCACAATGATTCTCATGTAAACTGCAGGCATTGTTTTGCAATGCAACATCAAAATGGATTTTTTTTTTTGTTTCTCATATGTGAGCTGTTTGTTGCTTGTAAAAAATGAAAACCTCACAGAATCATATTTTGTTAAGTAGCAATGGAATTTCTCTTCACATACTGTTGGCTAAAAAACATCTGAGCTGAGCTGCATTGTAACTTCAGGCAAACTGCCGTCGGTTTCTGTGGAGTGGTGATCCGTGTCGACACATGGAGGGGATTTAGTAAACACCGCCAACACCTACCTATTTTATGATAAATGAGTGAGAGGTGTTTTGTATTTGTATAACTGAATAAATTATTTCGAAACAATTTCAGTAATGTTTGCTCATATTTTCTCTGCATTCTCGTGGCATTTTAAAGTTTCTCCTGAGTGTGCTTGTATGACTGAGTTATGTGTTTACTGCTGCTAATGGGTCTCGTATGGGGAGTTTAAACCTTGTAAATCTGTTCAATCTGCGGTCTCCCAGAACACATCTGTATTAGCTAAATCGCCAGAGAGCCACTAAATGTCTTTACACCAGGGCTGCGTCGTGTGAAACCTATATCTGCAGGAAACGTCCACTGTGGCCATGTAAACTCAAGAAATGACATGTTCTGTAATGACATGAAAAACAGGCTAAACAAAGGGGAAGCAGTTTGCTACTTCAATCTCAACACTGTCTCAACACAAAGACTGAGACCCCCGACTTTCTGCAAAGTAAATTACTAATAGAGAAACATTTTTAAGGGAGTTAGTACAAAATTTTGAAAAGGCCATCGTATTTAAAATGCCCTATGCTAATTGTAAGGTATCACACAATCACAGCTCTACAGTGACAGGGAGGCGGGTGTGCGCACAACTGACTTTTTATGTGCATGTGTTTACAGTGATCGCAGCCTGTATACATTCATTAAGTATTCAATTTGCTCATTAATAAAGACCTTGAAATTATTAATTAGCTGAATTTGTATTGTGTCTAATAACATTCAAAATTTAAGAATGTAATCTCAAGAATCTCATATGCAATTAATTCATGATATGTGCTATATATATATATATATTAGGTTAAAGCAACTTATTGCTTGTATTTAAATTAATCAATCAATCACTGCAGGCCTTTTAAAAAATAATTAGACATTCAATTGTCTAATTAGACCTCTGTTCAGGTTTGAAATGTGTGGTGCTATAATTGTCATTACGTAAGATCACCAAACTCTTCAAAGATGAACTTTTCATTGTAAGGTAAGTAGGCTTTATTCACAGCAGATATCTGACCTGTTCTACAATAGTAGGAAAACATGAGTGACATTGAGTTGGGACTCTGAAAGATGATTCATTCACATTCACCCAATGATCAAAACAGCTAAATGGAACTCAGCCATTATAAGATTATATGACAGGCAATCAGTGTTTACACACATGCACAGTTCTGGGAAGTTACACGGTCAGGATAACACACTCAAGATGGAGGTTGGGTGATAATCTAGCTATCAACCCAATCTTTGAACATATACATTATATTTCCATAATTCAAATAACAGAATACATTTATTTAGTCCAAAATGATGGGATAAGAAAGCCACCTCATAAGTTTTAATCTAGTTAAATATATACATTTTATTTCTGATGCAGGAAATCAAAATAAGAGTGAGGTTGTGTCCTAATTTATTAATAATCAAGATTTATCAAATCAAAATGATTTGACTATAAATGTCAAAACCAACAGTGGAATCATTGTAATGAACTATGTAACATAGTTGACTTGATATCTCGTGAATATTAAATTGTTAAAACTCTAGAATGTTTTCTTTATGATTCTTTTTGTGATTATATTTTTAACCAACTGATCGTGATGGTCAGAAAAAAAAAACGGAACGTCTGTTTTACGACTGGCGGCGGAATGTTTTAGCAGACGGACCACGGACAACTAGCTAGTTAGCCGCCGTTGGAAACAAAACCAGACTCTAGTGAGAGCAAGTAGCAAACCCCGGCTGTATTCACCTACGTAGCTGAACGTCTGTAGACCAGCTTTGAAGAGGCGAAGATGGGAGTCCCGAAATTTTACCGATGGATTTCAGAGCGCTATCCATGTCTCAGTGAAGTCGTGAAGGAACATCAGGTAGGAAAGCAGCTCTTAACGTTAGCTCCTCAACTCACTGTTACTGCTAGCCGCAACGTTAGCTTGAGCTAGCTGCTGGCTACCACCGACCTAAGCATAGAGGGCCGGGGAAGTTTTCTGTCCCGTAGTGTCCCGGTGTTCTCGCCCCGCACAGCTCGGCTCCACTGTGGAAAACATACTTTCGGCTCCATTACTCATTCACAATAATAAAAGGAAAAACAGCGTTAAAACAACAGACGCTCGCCATGTTGCTGTTCGGTGTCCTACGTGTAAACACTTGGAGCGTAAACATGTCAGACTGAATCTAACTTGAAGGTCTTTGTTGGGCGAGAACATTCTGACCAACAATAAACTTCACACAGTCAGCTAGCTTAACCTTAACCCAGGTGAATACAGGCTGCAGCTGCTAGTCGATGCCAGCTAATTTACAGCCACCGGGACCTGCGATGTCTGCGAATTTCAAAATTAAGTGCTTCCATAGCTGTTGGTATTTAGCCAGTAGTCAACAGACATTTCTACTTGACCACACATTACTCCGATTTATGGGGATTTTTCAGTTTCGGTCGGAATGAACTTCATTGACCGGTTTCCCTGTGTAGTGAGGGAGATAGTGTTTCAGTGCTGGAGCAGCAGTTTCATCAGCTGGACGTGGCTCAGTGTCACACTCGTCAGCAGACGATCTGTGACTTCATAGGAAACGAAACTAGGTATCGCAAATGTGTTCAGCTCACCTCTTTATTGACACTTAAAGGTCCAGTGTGTAAGATTTAGGTGAAAGGGATCTATTGGCAGAAATTCAATGTAGAATAATCCTCATGATTTTTCCACTTTTTTTTTTTTTATTTCATCTTAATTGTATGAATTGTAGTTTTCTTTCCCCTAGAAAAAGCCCCTTTATATTTAAATACTTTATATTTACATTGAGGAAGTCCTCTCTACGGAGGCCGCCATGTTTTTTACATTAGTCCAGACTGAACAAACCAAACACCTTTTGAGTTTTAATGACAATTAAAGGCTACCACGGGTTATTTTTCATGTTTGGAAGGAGAGGATGAGGTGAGGGGTGTTCAGCTGCAACATGCAACTTCAACACTAGATATTACAAAATTCTACACACTGTACCTTTAAGCTCCTCTGTGACATTTTCCAGCTAACACACTGATAATAAACCTTACTCCTGCTCAACCTCATCGTTGTCGTCAGTGTTACTGGAGAAAGTTTTGGGGTTCTTCGTCTGTGTTAGGCAGAAGGATTCTGCTAGAATTGGAAAAATATGGAAGACGGGGACAGAACTTCTGACCTGGTTAGAAGACAAGCATCCCCTGAGCCACAGCCGCCTGTGTCCTTTTCACTTAGGGCACCCAATGTTTGTGATCTGCAGTAAATCCAGCCGTGCAGTGCAGAGAAACAAACAAAAAACAATCTCACATATAGATTTTTCAAGTTGGTCAATATTGCTGAATGTATTCTGCAATTTATTAATCATAGTCATTGTATTTTATTTTTTTGGTTCTTACTCTCCTCAGATCCCAGAGTTTGACAATCTCTATCTGGACATGAATGGGATCATCCACCAGTGTTCACACCCCAACGACGAGGATGTCCACTTTCGCATCTCGGAGGAAAAGATTTTTGCCGACATCTTCCATTACCTGGAGGTCCTCTTCAGGATCATTAAGCCCTGCAAGGTCTTCTTCATGGCTGTGGATGGTGTGGCGCCGAGAGCAAAGATGAACCAGCAGAGGGGACGGAGATTCAGGTAGACATGGATGTGGGTTGAAAGAGACGGAATGGAGAGACTGGAATATACTAATTTAGCAGATGCTTTCATCCAAAGCAACTTATAACTGAGAAGTTCCTGTTATAGATTACTTAAATAATAATATATTATTGTTATTATGGAATAGTTTTAAGTTTTTAACTCTCGTGCTCCTTTTAATCTCAAAGAAACTTGATAATGATTTTTTTGTTAGATGTAAGGTTGTTGGAGTAGCCTTTTATGAAGTGATAAAATAAAGAAGCAGGTTTTATGAGCATGTTTCTCTGTGATGTTGAATCCTCACTGAAGATAATGCTGCTTTCTTATTTTCTTATCTTATCAGGATGACAACTCTGATTACAAATATATTTTTATAAGCCGTCAGGAAAATGTTTTGCTTTGCAAATAATGATCTGTTGAACTACAGTAAATCTGTGTCTGTATGACTGAGCCCCAAAACAGACAAACTGTTCAGTGCTCAGATGGAGGAAACTGGGCTGATGGCAGGAACCCAGCGTAAGCCTGTGAGTTTGACCTTTTGGGGGGGGGGGCCTCTGTGTGTTTGTTAAGGTCCGCCAAAGAAGCAGAGGACAAGATAAAAAAAGCCCTGGATAAAGGAGAGGTCCTTCCCACAGAAGCTCGCTTCGATTCCAACTGTATCACTCCAGGTCAGCATGCACTCAAGCTTTAAATGACATTACACATTAAACTAGTAGAAGGATCTGGAGAGCTAACTGCATATTATGTACGTATATTTGTTAAATTCAGTTCATCTGTTTATAATAACATTCTATTTATATCAATACTTTTCTAAATCTAAACAACTATAAATGTGACTCCCCGAATAAATCAAGTCAAAATCACTAGCGTTTTTAAGATTTAGAAAAGGTTTATTCTCCATCTTTTCACTTGGACAGCCATTACCAGGTTGCCACAAACATACAATGCCAAAAAAAAAAATGAGGGAACACTTAAATCACACATCAGATCTTGATGAATGAATTATTCAAGTTGAAAATCTTTACCGGTTGTATAATTGTATAATTTGTTGAGAACAAAATGATGTAAAAACTGTCAATACACAGCAACTCAAAATGTGACTCAGTACTGTGTTTGGCCTTCGCCTGCCTGTATGCTCAAAACAAAATCTGGACATGCTCCTGATGAGTTGGTGGATGGTGTCCTGGGGGTTCTCCTCCCAGACCTGGATCAGGGCATCAGTGAGCTCCTGCACAGTCTGTGGAGGTACTTGGCAGTGTCAGATACACTGATACATAATGTCCCATAGGTGTTCAATTGGATTTAGGTGAATGTGAGGGCCAGTCAATGGCATGAATGCCTTTGTAGTTAACAGCAGTCACGGAACCGTTGTCTATGACATGGAAGTCTGTGTGACCCTCCACGGATATGCCTCCCCAGACCATCACTGACCCACCACCAAACTGGTCGTGCTGGATGATGTTACAGCAGCATAACATTCACCACAGCTTCTCCAGACTCTGTCAGATGTGCTCAGTGTGAACCTGATCTCTTCTGTGAAGAGAGAGAAGTGGCAGACCTGCCAATTCTGGTGTCCTCTGGCAAATGCCAGTCGAGCTGCACAGTGCTGGGCTGTGAGCACAGGTCCCACTAGAGGACGTCAGGCCCTCATGTCAGCCTCATGGAGTCTGTTTCTGACAGTTTGGTCAGAAACATGCACACCTATTCTGCTGGAGGTCATTTTGTAGAGCTCTGGCAGTGCTCCTCCTGTTCCTCCTCACTCAAAGGAGCAGATACAAGTCCTGCTGCTGCATTGATGCACTTCTACAGCCCTGTCCAGCTCTCCTTCTGTAACTGCCGGACTCCTGGTATCTCCTCCATGCCCTTGAGATTGTGCTGGGAGACACAGCAAACCTTCTTGCGTACGCACATATGTATGTATGTGCCTTCCTGGAGGAGCTGGACTACCTGTGCAACCTGATTGTGCTGCAGATATCGCGTCATGCTACCAGTAGTGACAAGGACACTAGCAGAGCACAAAACTTAAGAAGAATCAATCAGTTGTCACTTTATTTGCACCAAAGCAGGTGAAATTGATTCAGAATCATCTGTGCCTCCTAAATGGACAGATTGATGTCTCTGAAGTTTAGCTGACTTGCTGTTCTACTGTGACGATTAAGTGTCCTTAATGTTTTTTGAGCAGTGCATTAACTTGGCACTGCAATGCGTGGTTGTTGTCACCCATTTAGGGTGTAAAATAACACAGTAGTGTTGCTCCTGATTTACGCTGCAGAAAAATTGGAGTTCTGTTATGCTTCTGTCCAGCTCCTTGTGTTTTTGTAGTTCCTCATTTTAACGCAGTAGCAATCCACGCCACTTTGTTACTCCACACTAAACCTTTTCCAATGAGTTTCAGGCCACAAGTTAAAAAAGAGAACTTAACAACCAGACTATTTCTCAAAACCCACACTCATGCTGACTGAAGTCGTTGGTCATTCTGAACAGAGACTTCCTTTTCTGATAGTATTGGTCTGTTTAGTCGACACCAGTAGTTGAAATGAACTAAACCAAACACATCAGAGTTTAATGAACTGAAACACACATTTTAGATGTGCAGGCAACCACATCAGTTTCAGTGTGTGTGTGGTTATGGTTAACTGCTTGTTTGAGGTCATTTTCACTGTCAGTGCTGTGGCATGGGCCTCTGCTTATTCCACGTTAGAACAAAAACTTCACATAAATGTTTTTTGTATGTATCCACGGATACTTAAAGAAGTTATGAGGTGTTTGTGTGCAACCATTAATGTCACATTTTATAGAATGAGAACTAAGATCATATGTACATTTGTCTGTTCTAAGAAAGATAACAATGCGCTCTTAATCACATCCTTTCTCCAGGCACTGACTTCATGGCAAGACTTCAGGAGCAGCTGAAATATTTTGTACACAACAAAATCTCCACTGACAAGTTGTGGCAGAAAGTCAGAGTGTACCTGTCTGGCCATGAGGTGAGTGAACATGGCACCATGCTCTTCTTGCCTCCTCTAAGTTACTGGGATTTTGTTAATGCTGCAGTCAGTAGTACTTGTACTAAGTGTGTTTCTCTAACAGACACCAGGGGAAGGAGAACACAAGATCATGGAGTTCATTCGCTCTGAGAACACAAGGCCGGGTCACGACCCCAACACCCGACACTGCCTATACGGCCTGGATGCTGACCTGGTACTGTTTGTGTGCCTGTGGTTTATACTCAAATGAATACGTTTGTTACTGCTCAAATCTTGTGTGGATGTAAAAGAGATGCTCACACTGTCTCTACACTCCATGTTGTAGATAATGTTGGGTTTAACCAGCCACGAGCCAAACTTCTCCCTGCTAAGAGAAGAGGTCCGCTTCGGAGGAAAGAAATCCCAGAAAAGGTGCGATATGCTTTTCTCTTTTTTCTCTTGTTTCCCCCCATTATTAGCATGCTTGTTTCTGTCACACTCTGCTCTACCATTTGTTCACCCTGCTTTCTATTTCCATCTCAACCAGGATAACGGCTCCAGAGGAGACAACTTTTCACTTACTTCATTTGTCTCTGATGAGGGAGTACATCGACTATGAGTTCTCTGGGCTCAGGGTGAGGTACACACACACACGCATGCATGCATGCACACACACACAAACAGGCACGTATTTTATTGTTTTAATATGTTCCACTTTATTATGTGTATGTTGGCTGTATTCTGATTATATATATATTTTTTCAGAATCAGATTGGTTCTGATTATGACTTGGAGCGAATAATAGACGACTGGATTCTAATGGGCTTCCTTGTGGGAAATGATTTCATCCCTCACCTCCCTCATCTCCACATTAATCATGATGCTTTGCCTTTGTTGTACAAGACCTACATCAGTGTACTACCCAGCTTAGGAGGTGAGACACGCACACCCACAATTGTTATGATAGAATACCTTTTTTAAATTAAAGTTAAAACGTTGCACGGAAATATGAAGCATGTGTAAGAGGCTGATTTTCTTGAAGTCTTGTTTTGTTTGTTCAAAACGTGTGTTTTTGGTTTCAAGTAGTCTTTGTAGTGGATGAGCGTCTAAAATAGTCTGCACATGTCAATTAACAGAAACAATTTCCGCTATCAGGTATGTTGTATCCATAAAAATAACTTGTTTTCTGACCCAGGTTATCTGAATGAGAACGGTCATCTAAACCTCAGAACCTTTGAGAAATACCTGGAAAAGTTGGCTGAGGTAAGACCACTCTCCAAGCTGAGTGGAACGTCTTATTAATGCCAGTGATATTGACATGAGTGGAAGTTTGGAACATTATTTCTCTGAAGTCATAATTGCTGTAATTTATTGTGTATTTGGTCTTTTTTATTTCATTTCATTTATTGTCTACAGATTTTTGTACATATTTCAGGATTTCTTCTGTTTTACAAAACACTATTGCAAATAGTAAACGTTTTCTTTCTTCTTCCTCTCTCCTGCCCCCTCCCCCTCAGTTTGACCGGGAACATTTTAGCGATGTGTTTGTGGACTTGAAGTGGTTTGAGAGTAAAGTTGGTAACAAGTATTTGAACGAGGCTGCTGGACTTGCAGCAGAGAAGGAAGCTGCTTGCAAAAACACAAAAAAGACAGAGGTAGAGACATGCAGGGATTTAAAAATAAAGCCAGTATTCATTCACTGTTCTTGTGTTCCCTTTGATTAATACGTCCTATCATGTTTGTGTGTGTGTGTGTGTGAGTAGGAATCTTCTGTCAGTCTGGCAACTCTGACCTCATCAGACGGAGCGGCTAGAGAACGAAAGGTAAAGACGGCAGAAGATGACGATGAGGAGGACGATATGTTTGAAACTGAATTCAGACAATACAAACGCACCTACTACATGACTAAGATGGGAGTGGATGTGGTGTCTGAGTGAGTAACTATAAGCAAACACACAATCCACCAACACTATCTCACTAACACATAAAAGTTGATTGTATCTGGGTCTTGTGGACAAGTAAGTAAGCATAAGAAATTGTAGTGAATGTCTGCTAATGTATCCAAACTTAAAGTAAAACTTAGGAGCATCGCTCCACTTGTGGTGGTCTCCTGTAAAGACAGAGTTTTCTAAAACTGACTAAAGTAATTTAATGTAAAAACAATATTGTATCTATTCGTCAGTGTGATAAATGACATTAATATGCAAATTAGTTCCAACCCACACTTGAAAATAATCTGTGAACTGATTTTCAGAAGTTGATGATGATGATTTGTAATTTACTTGTTTTTCTTAAATATCTCCTCATCCTCCATTTGCAGTGAGTTTCTTGCCAATCAGGCCAAGTGTTATGTAGAAGGCATCCAGTGGATTCTACACTACTATTACCACGGGGTTCAGTCCTGGAGCTGGTAAGGACTTCTCTATTATGAATCACTTACTCTCTACACTTTGTTTCTTTTAGTTCCAGTGGCCTGGGAAAGTCAGATCATTTAATAAAGTCTCTTTACATATAACGGAGTACAGAATAATGTATCATATGTAGGTTCACAGAGGAAGATTTTGCATATCAATAAACACTAATCCCCAGTTAAAGTGAAAGTCTAGTGTGTTCCATTTAAAAATCACTGTAATAATGTGTATGTGTCTCTCTAGGTACTACCCCTACCACTATGCCCCCTTCCTGTCTGACATCAGGAATATATCTGGGTTAAAACTGACCTTCGACATTGGGAAACCCTTCATGCCCTTCCAGCAGCTTTTGGCCGTCCTGCCTGCTGCCAGTATGGAGCTGCTGCCTGCGTGTTACAGGGTAACACACACGCACACACACACACAAACACACACACACGTGCACGCACTCACACACAAACATGCACGCGCACACACACACTTATTTGCATGTTCTTATATATATATATATATATATATTAGTGTGTGGATGGTGGTACATGTCACCAACAATACCTGTTTTTCTACATATGGGAAACTAGTTTGAATATTACAGAACATAACAGATTGTAAAATATTATTTTGAAGAATATAAAAGTGAAAAAATACAAAAGATAATCTGTTAATTTCATTATTTCAGCAACTGATGACCAGTGAAAGTTCGCCCATTATTGAGTACTACCCACTTGACTTTAAAACGGACCTCAACGGCAAGCAGCAAGAGTGGGAGGCTGTGGTGCTCATCCCTTTCATAGATGAGGTAAGCACATCCAAGCACACACTGGAGGAAAAAGAATGCTGCAGTTATCAGAAAGAAAAAGCTTTGTTAACAGTATAACCACATGTTTCTGTGTGTTTATTGAACAGAGGTGTTTACTAGCAGCCATGGAACCCTGCAATCACAGGCTGACTAAAGAGGAGAAAGCCAGGAACTGCCACACAGAGTGCGCAGTCTACTCATATGACAAAGAGATAGACTGCACGTACACCTCCCCCCTTCCTCAGCTGTTCCCCGATATCATCCACTGCCACTCCAGGTAGAAAAACCCTCACTGACCCACACTCACCCTACACAATCCTAATTTGTGAGTGTGACACATAGTAAATCTTTTCCTGCCTCTTCACTGTATTATCAATTATAAGATAAGAATGAATTTGCACAATATATTTACAATATCTGTTAATTACTGCTGGTCAGAAAATACTTTTATATGTCTGCTGTCAGATACCACAGGCTGGTTTTCAATGCAGTTTTCTTGTGTTGTATTTGTCTGATACAGGGTAGAACACATCCCCATGGACGCCTGGCAAGTGCCTTTGGACCATGTCAGCAGGCGACTGGATCGCTCGTCTCTGTACTTCTGTGGCTTCCCAACTCTGCAACACATCAAACACAAGGTAAGGTGTGTGCCCACGTGCAAGCATGTGTGCGTGTGCAATATACTTGCATTGAATGGCCCTAAACATTTTGAGAAATACAATATCAATACTAAAACTACATATTTGAGTCTCAGATCTGCTTTCATGCCTGTCACTATTGTGGAGATTGGAAGTATGAAAAATGAACGCTCCCTCTTTTCTCTCTTTCGTCTTGTTTGCCCCTCTCTCTCATTCGTCGGCTCTCTAACCGTCTTCAGTTCTTTAAGAAGAAGAGCGGTGTGGTCGTGTTCCAGCAGAGCAGCAGAGGGGAGAACATGATGCTCCAGATTCTTCCCAGTGAGGAAGGAGAAACGGTGAAGTTTTTTTTTTTTTACTTTATTCATTTTGCTCTTAAAATCATTGCTAAAAATAACTATTGCAGGATATAGTACAGGATATAGTAATACAGGTTTTTTTTTTATATTCCTTATTACAAATTAAGTCTAAATAGCTTTGGGTTTTCTTTTTCTAAGTATTGTATTATGCAAGACGATAGAGTTAAAAGTTCAGACTCCTTATCAGACCAAACCCTTTTTTAAATTTTTCCTTTTGCTGATTGGTGAACCAACTCAATTTTAGCAGCTTTGAGTTTGAACACCACTACTGACATTAACAAAGGTTATCTGGTTTGCACTGGTCTTACTCTCTGCATATTTGTCTTTTTTTCTGCTATTTAGTTTTGAACCTATTTGGTTTCTATCTCTGCCTTTTACTCACACTAACTCGTTTCCCTCTTCTGCTCTCTTTGATTTTTCCTCTGCGACTCTAGATATGTGATGATGCTTCTGTGCAAGTACTGGGGAAGTCTGTGTTCGTGAACTGGCCCCATCTAGAAGAAGCTCGCATCATTGCAGTGTCAGATGGAGACACAAAGTAAGAATTAGTACAAGAAACTGTCTTCACCAACAGTGAAGTTAAATGCGTCTGACAATTGATTTGTGACATTATTTGTAGCTGTAGTGTCTCTCTGTCATCCTGCTGGTTGTGTTTGTTTTGGAATCTACATACACAGAGAAAGTCTTTTTGTTGTTTCACCTTTTATTAGACTTTAACTTGCTGCTTTTTGTGATGAGCTTAAACAACTGAAATCAAATCGTTATGTTGCTGAGAGTAAACGCTTGAATTGGGACCATGTTAATGCTGCATTACAATGTAATGTGGGCTGCTATGGTGTCTTTTGTGAACCACTGGGTGGCCCCAAAGTTACAAGTTCTCCACAGTTTCAGACGATGTAACGACCTCACCAACATGCACCAAATGTAAACAAGTATCTCAGTTGGACTATTCGTTTAGAAGCTGGGAGTTTGTCTCTGTATTTGTGTGAATCCCAGTATTTGAGGCAAATCATTTACCTGTTTTGCAGGTTTTGTCTGGAGGAACCTCCAAGTGTGCAGAGAGTGTACGACCGCTCCTCCACTCCCCCTCCCACCAAAGTCATCTGTCTGTCAGACAAGGAGCAGAAGGATTGGGTGAAAGATGTTCAGGGAATCACTGAATAGTAAGACACATGGAACAGCAAATTTTTTTTGTCAATTAGTAGAGAAAATACCACTGTTTCCTTAATAATGTATTGGTTTGAAATCGCATTGTCACCCTTCTCATTTGTGGATGAGACCCTTAAAGCCACTGTATCCAGGTTCTACTGCCCTGTTCTTACCTAAAATCCCAGTAAAGCACCAGTTCGAGCCTATTGCTTTTATTCACAAGTCCTTTTCATTCGATATTTTTCATTCAGTTTCTTGAGAAGAAAAGGCATCATGGTGAACGACACATCGGTGGTTTTGTACGGCCAGTTGCTGACAGGAAGGAAGTATGTCCCCAAAGCCAACGGAGTTGTGGAACTAGAGAAGCAGTGGGCCAAACAAGTTCTCCCTTTCGCCTACCAGACCGTGGTTAAGGTACACATCTAAATATATAGCACATGAAGGAATGCATAAACAAAACCTATGGAAACAAATAGTCTAACCTGCTAAGCTATATTTAGGGAGTGAGTCTGAAGCTGGTAACTGCATGCTCATAATCTCTCTGACAGAAACACACAGTTGCAGTTTTTTAAAGCCAAAGAATGGATTTTATACTCAGCTGAATCTGGCCCACATCATTACACATTTATCATAGACACATTGTGGAATTAAGGATATTATAGAAAGTATTGTAACACCGCTGATACAGATACACATTTAAACAAACCTAATGTTACCAACTGATCATCTTGACTCGTGTTTGCACTCTTTCCTCACCGATGTCACCTTGTCACTCACTCGTCCATATTCTGCTTCTCCCTCCGTCTTCTCAGGACATCAAAGCCTTTTACTCGTCTCTGACTTGTTTTAAGAGCTTGGATGAGCTCTTCCCTCAAGCAACGACTGTCTTCATGGTGGGGAACCCGTACTACGGTAACACAGGGGAGGTGAGTGATCTGCTGTAATTCTATAGCAACCACATCATTGTAGAAATTATGGATGATTGACATTTTAATGACAATTAGTTGCAAAGTGGAGGGAAATCCTCCATTTAAACATTTTATTTGACCTACACTTCTCTTACCGGGTACATATTGTGTAAATATTATATATATATATATATATATACTGAATTTAAACTGGTAGAATAAAAAAATTATATTAGCTCTGATAAACAATATTTTATATATCATTTACCATCTGAAAATGTTAGTGTTAGCTTTGTTTTTTTCAAATGTGTCCTCCTGAATCTCCATCTCTTTTTGTTTGTGGCTGAACAGGTTCAAGATTCCAGTGACGTCATTAAAGACGGTCGAGTCCGTGTTGTCTTCAACGTGCCACATGAGCCACAGCTTGAGCCTTTGATCCAGAATCAGCATGTAAGAGATGATGTGCACATTTGTCAGGGCATTTAACTGAGAAATTGTTGATTTTTGTGCCTTGTCTATATATGTGTACCAATCCGAGTCTGTCTGTTTGTTTGTTTTTTAGAAATACTGTGTGAAATACAGTCCTGGATATGTTCTGGCATCTCATCTCGGCATCACCAGCTACCTCGTGTCCCGCTTCTCAGGAAGCATCTTTATTGGTAGAGGCTCTAAGAAGAAGTGAGTGTAGATATAGAGATATCCTGAAAACATCAGTTGTTAATTTGGCTGTATATTTAATGCTTTCAATCTATAATTTTTGTATGTTCTGCTGGTTTATACAAATACTTAAGGTTTCTGCTTTCTCTTCTGTGCTCCAATCTTGTCCTCTTCTCTTGGTCCAGTCCTTGTGGGGAGCAAAAAGCCAACGTTGGCTTGAACCTGAAATTCAACAAGAAGAACGAGGAGGTTCCTGGATACACCAAGAGAACCGAAAAGGAGTGGCTCTACTCTGTTGCTGTGGAGGAACTGCTAGCTGAATACTTGGACAGGTAAAAAAAAAAACGTCAAAAGAAAAAGGCACTGGAATGTGTTGAATTGTTGTTTTTTTTGTTTAATACAAAAAGTAAAGTATTTGTCGAAAATACATACAGTAAAATGTTGCACCATTTTAACATACACGATATGTTTTTTAATATTTTGATAGATTTTCTGAGGTTTTCAACACAGTGTCCAGAAACAGTCATGATGATGTTTTCTATGAAGACGACGTCTGGCCTGGAGCAGACCAGAATGGGTAAGACACACAGAGAGACGTCCTGTATTTAATCTCTTCTGATCTAGAGCAACCCTTACAGTTGATTGTAGCATAGATTCGAAAGTCAAAAGTCAAAAAGTCAAATGACATTGCGATCACAATATTGACGATATCACAATGTCTGTAGAAAGTTTAAAAAAATAAACACTTTGTCTTGTTGGTATTTTATTGAACTTTTTTTCAGGGCACATACAGAAGGGATTCTATCTTGTAAATTAATTGAACTTGTGGTGTATTTATCAATGATCCCTGATGTTGATGGACTTTTCCACAGGGCCGAGAGAGTGGCTGAAATCACTTCGTGGTTGAAAAGTCACCCAGTCAGCTCCATCAGCAGGGCGTCATGTGATCTACAGGTGCTCGACTCAGCAATCGTGGAAAGGATCGAGGATGCAGTTGAGAAAACTAAGGTGACTCTCACTCACACACGACACCTGACTATTTCAGTCTTTCAGTTTTATAGTGTTTGTACTGTTATTTGTTCTCCATTCACAAGCCTCTCTCCTCTTGTTCTCTCAGGTGAAGAAGAGCACTAGGAAAGTCCGTGTGACTGTTAAACCTCATCTACTCTTCAGGGTGAGTCTGAAATTCCACAATAAGCATTAGGAGTGTGGATTTAAGAGCATTAGTAAAAATTTGAAATGACACATACATTCAATGCAAGCTGCGTCATATTTAGTTACATACTGTGTATTTACATGTTATTAAACACTGATGAATGCCAATATTTGCGTGTAGCCTTTGGAGCAGCAGCAAGGTGTGGTTCCAGACCCAGACGCAGAATATCGCCTGTTTGACAGAGTCGTCAACATCCGGGAGAGCTTCACTGTCCCACTGGGGCTCAGAGGAACTGTCATCGGTATTCAAGGAGGTTAGGACACACACATTCATCATTTCTTTAATCCAGTGATGTCTTTAAACCGTTTCATAGAAAAGAACATATAATTCTAACAGTTTGTTTTGTGTCTGTTCATATTTCCAGCGGACCGTGAGGCAGAGGTTCTCTATGAAGTGCTGTTTGATGAAGAGTTTGTTGGTGGTCTAAACATCAGGTGATCACACTTTTTACACGTCTGCATGATTAAACAAACCCCCCCACCGGCACTAGCGAACTGATTTCTGACAGATTTCTTTGCATCGGTCCGTTTACTCAGGTGTACATCACCTCGCGGTTACCGCCTCCCTCCCTGCGCTCTCATCAATCTTTCCCACGGTGCCCGAGTGGATCACACCTCCCACAAACTCACCGCCATCGTCAAACCTCAGCCCGCATCTGGCGGTAACTTCCACTCACACAGGCAGATGACCGGCCTCAACCATTCGCCAAGGTCACCCTTTATGCCCACACAGGTACGTGGGGACAATGCAGCCACACAGTTTAGTTTGAAATGATGACGCAATTGGAAATTATTTGTCGTAGGTAACTGATCCATCCTTATAAATTATTCCATTTTCCTTTCTCCTCTCTCTGTTCCACCTCTCAAATGTTCATCTGTAGCATAACAACAAACACAGTGTGGGGAAGGCAGCCTCCCAGGGCAACAGAAACTCCCCCTCTAGAGGTCCCATCCAGAAACAACAGGGCAGAGTAAGTACAAGACCGTCTCACTTTTATAAGCTGTTTCCACCTCAGCAACCATTTGACCACCATGTACATGGCGTTTGTTGAAATACGCTCACATATTGTGAATTTTACTATCCTCTCATCTTATCTCCAACCAGAATAAAGAGGAGTACGGAAATGTGTGGCAGTCAATGCAGAGCATGGGCCCTCCGAATAAACCTCCTGCTCACTGGCAGAATCATGTAAGTGTGTGTGGATGTTTGAACTAAATATAAAGCTAATGTAAAGTGATTTTTATTTTTTAAAATGTACTAACAGTATAAAACAGTGGAAGACATCACTGGGCATTGCCTAAAATACAGATAACAAACAAGACCACGAGGAGAGTTGACATCAATACAGAACGTTAACTTCCTCAGGAATGGAGCCAGCCTATCTCTGTGACAGGACATGTAGGAGGCCTTAGCAAAAGACAACAGTCTGTAGTTTTGACATAAAGCAGCATGGTCAGGACTGAGGAGCAAACACATTCATCAAGATGTTTTATGTGTGTTTCAGTAACAATTTTAAAATGAGAACTGTGTCTTTGTCAACTCTAGGAAGGACACACCCAACAGGGGAAGAACCTGCACACAACCCCCAACAAAGCTGTGAGTGGACACACAGACACACACGCACACACACACACACACACACACACACACACACACACACACACACACACACTTCAACTCTTAAAATTACATTTTCATGTTACAAAATACTGTTATCAGATTCTTCATTCTGTAGAAATGTTTGCCTTGACTTTAAGCACTTTCTGGATTCTGGAAATGCAAACAAACATTGTGTTTGTGTGGGTGTGTGAGTGGGTGTGTGTGGGGGATACAAAATAATGTTAGTCTGTGTCTGTTCTCTACAGGCCCCAGTTGGTGGCATAAGACTGTTGAAGAAAAATGAAGACCCTGACTTCCTTCTCCCTGCCCAGAACACAGGCAATAAGGTACATACACACACACTGTACATCTCCAACCATGTGTGCCTTATTAAGATTTAGGTGAAAGGGAACTATTGGCAGAAATTTAATGTAGAATAATCCTCATGATGTTTTCACTAGTTCATTTCATCTAAATTGTATGAATTGTAGTTTTCTTTACCTCAGAAAAGTCCCTTTATATTTAAATAATTTATATTTACATCAAGGGGACCCTCTCTACAGAGGCCGCCATGTTTTTTACTTTAGTCCAGACTGGACAAACTAAACACCTTTCAAGTTTTTATGACAACTAAAGCTACCACAGTTTATTTTTCATGTTTGGAAGGAGAGGGTGAGGTGAGGGGTGTTCAGCTGCAACATGCAATTTTCCAAAATTCTACACACTGTACCTTTAATTCAACTATGTTTTCTTATTTCTCTCTCAGACTTCGACTGAGTTTGAGGATCTCATCGCGAGTCTAAAGATCTCTGCTGGTAATCAGCAGACCCCACCTCCTCCTGCTCTTCCACAAGCACCCACCACCCAGTCAGATGGCCCACTGTCTCCACAGTCTTTCGCCATGGTGAGTATTGGAGGCACTCCTGATCACCCGATCCTGATCATTTATAATAGAAATGTGTATCTGAGTCCTTGAAGGCTGCATAACAACTTAAGTCAAAATCCAACAGGTTTAATTCATTTTAATGTTTGCATTCGGCAGAATATTTTTTATCCCATGCTGTGACCTTGACCTTTTACGGATTTTGGATTTTATGGAAATTGTGATGTTCTGACGCCTTGGTTTGGTGTCATTTTCACTGTGTTCAGTGTTTCTATCTCTGGTCACTACAACAGGATAATTGACTGTAATTTGTGCTGTGGTTTTTAGAAAGGAACACTGGTCCTGAAGGAGATGCTGAAGATTGATTCCGGCACAGGAAGCCCCCCTTTCCAGGACTCTGCTCACACAGCCCCCTCTGGAGGCCAGCAGCAGAACAGAAGACGATCATCCAAGAAACTAGGTATCTCCTACACCATGACCAGTTTACATGTTTACAAACCAAGGCTTGTATTCCATGTTTTTATAGGCATTTTATTCCATTTCATCTCTGTTTCTCTTCCTCAAGCTGCAAAGATGAATTCCCCCCATGGTGACACAGCTTCTCCTGCATCGGCTGCCTCCACCAACCTCTCCAACACTGTGCTGAACAGTAAGGTGTCAGAGCTGGCATGTGTCTGTGTGGGGTTAGGCATGGCACCACCCGATTTCAGCTTTATATGCAACAGACAGGTAACACAGCACATTTTATTTTTGTCTTTCACAATATACACAATGGCTTCAGTAAGTATTCCAACCCCTTCAACCACCACATTTGTGTATCATTGATGGATAGATTGTCTGGAGTCCTTCTGTAGCAAACTGAATTGGCATAGTTTGAAAGGCACTCAGCTGTGTGTGTAAGGTTCCAGCATTCATACTTCATGTCAGTACAAAAAACAAATCATGGAATACAAGGATTTCTCTAAATCACTGAACCTCAATTTTGAAAGCTTGGAGTGTTTCCAGCAGCGCTTTACATTGAGCACTGTGGAATAACTGAATAATTGTGAAAGAGAAGTTTGGACACGTCAGGATTCTTGATTTGCCCAAACTAAGTATCCAGCGTTATGGTGGGAAGGCTTGACATAAACTACACAATGTTTGTTTGCATTTCCAGAATGTATAACACAAAATGTGCAAAGGGTCAGAATATTTTCTGAAGCCCCTCTACATTTATATTTTATCTTTAGACAAAAATTCCTGGTCATTTTTAATAAAACTATCCTCTGTCTTTACAGGGTCTGGTCGTGTGTCAGGTGAAACTATCCAATGGACTGATGGTTCACGGTCCACAGTGCCAGTCTGAAAATGATGCCAAGGAGAAAGCTGCCTTTTTTGCCCTCCAAAGACTGGTACAACACACACACACACACACACACACACACACACACACTTGTGTTTATGTGAATGAGAGAATGTGTGCATGTAATAATCAGTGGATAAATAAATCAATCAGAAATCTTATGATTGCCTAAAAATATGTTTTTCAATTTCATTGATCAGCTCATTGAGGTCTTAACCCTGAAACAAGAACCACTGTGGATATAACTTGCAGCATTTGGGTCTTTCTTGATAGTTGTTCATAAATTGTTTAGAGCAATTTAATTTATCACATTAGTAACTTTTTATTAAGAACCGAGAAGAAATGCAACTTTGTTTCCTCCGTATTGTAGAAGTGACAGAACTTAAAAGACGCAGCAGTTTATTTTCCAATAAGACAAAAATATGAGGCGTTAAACAAGTTGGCAATTAGTAGTTATCATTCTGCATGCCATTTAAAGATTCATGGGGCAACTCATAATCTGATGATTTGACAAGGCAAACTAATTATGCATCATAACACAGGTAATATTATTCTTCAGATACAGAGATTCAAAGCTTCTCTGTCTGTCTTGTGTGTCTGTAGAACTCAGTGGGATCGGGCTTCCCACTCCCACCTGCTCTGTATCCAGGAGTGGGTCAGATACGACCTCCACCCATGGGACCCATGACCCGGGTCTTTAACCAGCAAGGTCAGTCTACGTCATCTCTCTACAGACAGTAGTAACAGTTACATAATCTCATGTGAGTAGGGAGTGGTAAACCCATATCATGTTGACCACCCATCTGTGCCTTTGGAACTTTATTTCCACATTTTTTAGTTTTCCTGTCTCAGAAGTAGCTTGAGACTTTCTGAGATCTATCCATCTAGATGAATTTGAAACTTTTACATGTTGTTCTCTAATGTTTTTTTTTTTTTCTTCAGGGGGTATACTGTTGCCCCCGCAGGGTTATGGTCCTGGCCCTATGTGGGGAATGGCGCTGCCTCCGCACCACCAGAATCAACAGTTTTATGGACCCCCAGGAACCTTCCCTGGTGCCGCCCGCCCCCAGCATGCACCAACAACCCTGCCCATCGGCTCACACAACCAGTTCATCCCGCTACAAGTAAACACATACACACGATGGGAGGTAGAATAATTGTGGGAGTTCTTATTGTCTTATTGTCGTTCTTATTGTCCTCTGACCCTGACAGGTGACCAAGAAGCGGGTCTCAGCCAACAAGAAGAACCAGGAAACTCGAGAGTTTTACAGCGCCGCACATACCGTGGCCAGGAACCAATCACAGAAGGTCCATAACCAGCCCTCCGGCCAGTTGCAATTTCAAAGTGAACCACAGAGCGGTCAGGTCAACCAGACGCACCAACATGCTGCCAACAGCAACCCCACTTTGTCCACTACCAGTCTAGCAGATGGTGTTTCCACGACAACCCCGCACACACCCCCAAGGCAAAACACGCCAGCAACAGGTCACACCCCTGGCTCCGCCTCCAAGAGGAAGCACAGGAAGCTGGCTGTCAACTTCGAGGCGGCTAAAGTGTCAGAGTGATGAGCGGGGGTGTGTATGTGTAGTGTTTTTAAGTTGCTGGTTCAAAGCCTGACTCAGCATCTCAGTAAGAACGTTTCTTTTCACTCAACATTTTAACGTAAAAGCAGCTTCAGTTTAAACGGAGGGACAGATCCAACTTTGACTGACATTTGTTGAGCCATATTACTCCCACTTTTACTGCCGTCTTTTTTTTTCTTCTTTTCTTTCCTTTAGTCTTTCATAAAAATAATTTTGTGGATCTGAATCAGAACACGAGTTCTCTTCTCAGTATATTTAAAGGAAAAATGATTTATTACAGCTTCTATTTTTGTAGCTCCTATTTAGGAAACTTTTAGGATCACGACAAAATGGCAGCTACAATGAAAAGCAAATACAAGCACTGGTTGTAAACAACAGGCGACCAGTACCATTACATAAACAATGTTAACATCCAAAGCTGCTGATGTGGGAATTAATAGCGTCACCATTCGTTTTCTCCCCCAAATACATCAAGGTTTCAGAAACCCATTAATTATCTTGCCTTGTTTGACAGTGTCAGCAGGTTTGATGAGTGCAGTGTTACCATTGTGGATTCTTCAGACTCCTAATGTTCACTGGCTCATTGAGCTCAGCCTGGTTAAACCTTTCAGCAGTAATGAAGATCTAGTGAACACTGCCTTAAAGGTGCCTCATTTTTATTAAATATGCATTTTAGGGGGAAAAACTGTTGAATCCCAAAACTCAACATCAGAATTGAGCAATTAGAAGATGTATAATCTTAGACCTATATTCAATATTTCTGTTTTGACATAACTACATTTTGACTGAATGTGGCTTATCCTGTACAGCCTCCCCACATTTCACTCTCCATCTTCAAATTGTTGCGATGTGCAGTTGATTTAAGGACCTTATGACCCCGTTCAGACCTGGTATTGACATCCATCCTGTGTGATCCGATCACAAGTGGTCAGCTCTAAGTTCAGGTCTGAACTCACCCTGATCTGTCCTGAGATGCAGTTCCAAAAAACTAATGAGGTGGTGATCTGATGTGGCCACATTTCTTTTGTGTGAACACAAGCGCGTCCCGGGCCTCATTTAAAGGACCGCCCACTCAGCTGACGTCTTCTGACCCGCTACAGTTGAAATGAATTTTTTTGTTTGTAGCCAGTGCCACAATATCACTACTGACCACCACATAATGACTTTTGTTAAATTGATTGTTAAATCTTTGCTCTTAGCTGCGCAAATTCATTCATTCAGCCCCTCCGGACTCCTCTCTGGTTTATTTACACATAGAGCAGGATGTGAAGGCAGATCACACGTGGCCACAGGAGACACATTTTAATACCAGGTCTGAACAGGGCATGTGTCAACACACACTGAGAACACGCATCTGAATGCTGATTTGTTGGGATCCATCATGCTCCGGGTCACACTGTGTCCGTGATGCTTTGGAAACGCTCTTGGATCAAATTTAGATCTTGGTTCTCAGGGACCTGTAGTCGTGACAGACGCTCTCTTCGTACTCCAGCCTCAGATTTGCACTGCAGCGATCTCTCTCTGAGTACCGGTGGATATTTGCATGTTTGTATGTTTAGAGAACTGTGTTTGGGCCTTGTTTTGTTTAGGGAGTGTTGAGCAGAGAAATCATCCGTCTGTCACGGCTACACTTGTACATAGCGCTCACACTTAATGAACCATTAAAGCCATTTGTATAAAAACAGGCGACATTGATTATGTTTTTCCAATGTTACCCGTTTAATTCTGACAGACAGTGCAGAGTCACTGCAGAGCTGTTTAACAATAGCAGAGTCTGACTCACCTTCCTTAGCGAGACATAAAATCTCCAGAGGAATTTTTATTTCCATTTTATTTCTATGAGGTGGACCCTGCGAAGTCCTTGAGTTTTATCGTTGCAGTCTATAAAATCATTTTAACCTGAAAAAAAGCTACTTCATACAAAACCAATCTTTCTCTTTTTAACTGAAGTGTCCAGAGATTGTGGCTGATTTTACACAGGTGGAATTGTTTTGTCCATTTTCTTGCTTCCACTCAGAAAAGGTAACAGAGTAAATGTGACTGTTCACAAAAATGTTTTTCAATACTCTTGACATTTTAAATAAAAATACAAACACTTGAGCCAAAATCTTTTGATTGTGTCAAGATTCCTGACGTGTGACAGATGTTGCATTATGAAAAATCGTTTGTGTCAAACATTTTCGTTTCAATCTGATACTTTTGTCGTTGTGGTTCTCTGAGTAAATCTTCAACTGGCAGAAAAAGTCACAATTGACATTAAGAGAAAGCATTTAATACTAAAAGTTTGAAAATAGGTTCTTTTATATTTGTGTAAATGAAGCCAAACAGCATTGTAACTCCTGTCCATAACAGGTACTGATGGGTTTGTTCTCACTAAATTCTAAAATCTCTGAGATGCTAATCTGAATTACATTTTCAGTTTATGTTCAACATAAAATTTCTCTTTTAATTACCTTTTTTTTTCTTTTGCAAGCTATTGATTTTATGGATACACTTTTTTTTTTATAGACATCGTCGGGTCTTTTCTAAGCGATCTGAGAAATTCTTCTTTCAGTGTTTGTGGTGCAGCCACGGTGATGGAGGCAGCTGAAACCATCACTAATATTTACTTTGTCCTCGTTTTGAGGGTTGCAGATGTGTAGGACATTTTGTGCATAATTTTTCTGTTCAGGCTGATGTCTATCTTAATGCCAACCCTGGGACTCAAGTCTAAAAGGCTCTGGTGCAATAAGAGGATATTTTAAAATGTTTTGCAGATTGAAGCACACCTGTTGTATATCTGTATTCTTCCTTTTTTTGGAAACTAATCGAAGATTTCTCAGTTTTAGAAGAAAATGACCTTATGTTTTGATCCAGGAATGTGCTGTACATATCCATTTAATAAAGTGAATCTTGTTAAAATGTGCTTTATTCTTTTTGAGGTGAGTGTGAGAGGGCGTCCTGGTGGCCCAGGGGGGCCGACGAAAAGCAAAGTAAACTTGGCTGCAGCGCCATGGAAAAAAGACTCATGCATTACGTCTATGGGGACATTCTGATGTGTGACATTTTAAGTATTGCACAATTTAAGTGTAACAACAAAATCTGCCTTCTTCAAATCAAGCATTGAATCCATGAGCAATAAAACATATCCTTACTCTCTTCACTGCACTCAGGTTTTACTGCCACAGCTTCACTGGCCTGGTTCGACCAGTAGCTAATTTTAGCAACATTTAAATATTCTGTGTATGTGCTTGATGACTCTTCTGTATTTGCGAAAGTGCTGTAATATTAAAGTTGTATAACCTTGTTAAACATTAAAGTTAAATCCACCAAAACAAGACAAGTGTCTTGTTGTATATAATACACACCTTTACCTCCCACAAACTAAAAGACCACAATGACATGTTAACCTTTGTTCATGTTTTCTAAATTCAAACTCCAGTTTGGTTCAATTGATTCATTTGTCCTTGATTTGTTTTTTTTTTACCTTTCAATCCCTGACCCCCAAAAGAACAGTGCCAGAGACTTGTGATCCCCGGGGATGATGATTTTATTGTTAATGTAAGCATTATGTTCTTATCCTTTGCAACAATTATGGATAAATATGTGCTTTCTGATTGTTTTACATGGTATCTGATTCCTGCAAATCATGTTGTGACTATCTGACTGGTTCTTTGCTTTTTTTTGGTTTGGTCCTTGTCTCTTGAACTGACATGGAGGCAGCAGGGCTCACGACCTGTGCTGCCGCCAGCCGCCAAGTGGTGATCCAGATGATTTGGCTTCACTAATCGGGAGTGGTCAGCTGTGTACAGTCTATAGTTGTGTCTCGATTCAGAGGCTGCATCCTTCAGAGGTCGTGGTCTCAAGGCCCACAAAGATCGTCTCCTTGGGTCATTTAGGACTTGAAGGAGGTGCTTTCTTTTACAGAGGCTGTTGCCTAGTAACAGAGATGAAGTTGGACACGACAAGAAAGTTTTGCCCCTTGGTTTTTTTTTTAAACATGTTTGCTGTTAGCTGTTCAGTTGAGTTGAAGTGTGATACTCAAGCATTGGAAATCTCGTTGCTTGCCGACGCCATTACCTCTTCAAAAAAACGAAGCGCAGTGAATCCTGGGATAGATCGTCCCATTAGAGCCTTTGTTTCTCGGGGATGAAAGGACGTACGTGTCGGCCACATTTGAATGAGCCTTTAAAATGGGACAGTTTAGCCACGTCGCTGTGACATCATCAGTTTTCGAATGCAGCCTCTAAAGGACGCACCCTCCAGCTAATGTCCTGTGTGCATAGAAGCAAATGGAGGCGCTGCTTAAAAAACACAAAATAAGACATTTTATTTTCCGTGAGCACCAGTCAGTCAGTACAAATGTTCTCTCAAGTTTTGTTTGAACAGAAACTTCATAGTCACAGATCAGAAAAACGAACACTTCAATAAAAACCAGGCCTACATCATCTTTACAGGCACGACACTGGATCTACGTCTCAGTCGACACAGTGAGAGAAAAACCTTCTGCACCTACCTAAACAGAGTATGAAACTAAAACATTTGTCAACAACAACACAAATATATATATATATATATATTTATATATACATGTTACATCTTCAAAATCTGAACTTTGCTAGTTTTTCCACACTATGTCCCGCTACAGTATAAATTAATGAAATTCACACATTGATTTCACTTCTAATGCTAACGCTAAAGCACAGATGTTAATGTTGAGACTAGTTCAAGTTACAAGCAGCAGAAAACTGGAGAAAAAACATTTGAAATATCAACAATCATAGATAAATGAGTCAGTGTAAACAAAGCTGGTGGTGAGTCTGCAGGGGGCGCCACTCTGGGATTATGAGTCAAAGCCGTCAGTATTATCTGTGTGCTGTATCTATTTGTAAAGCGAGCTAAGCGTCTTGGTGAATGTGCCTTAGTTCATTTTCATTTTTTTAATCTCCTCAATATGAACGTGATTCAACAATTAGAGAAAATAATTTTGTCGCAAAATGTTTTTAGAAAAAAAGATTTGTCCGTACTCGAGAGTCATGCCTATAACATCATGTGTGTATGTGCCTGCGTGTGTTTCCCATTCATGTGCACAGTGTTCACATTTTCTACTTTCAGCATGCCTGCATGTGTGTTTCTTCATGTGTTAATGTGTGTGTGTGTGTCCTGTGTCTCCTCAGGTCCTCCTCAGATGTGTGTTGCCCACATATGTGTTCTCTATGCACAGCACGATGTAGGGGTTGGAGCAGGAGCGGGTGTGTTGTCCCAGCAGTCGTCCCGTCTGCAGCAGCGCGGCCTGGCCCGTCACCGCCATGTCGCCTGTCCTCCACGCCTCGCAGTAGTTGTGGGTCAGACGGATGCCAACGGTGCTGGAGCCATGCCACACCAGCTTCTCTGGCCTGGACGAGGAGGAGGAGGAGGAGGAGGAGGGTGAGAGAGTGGAGGATACATGTGCCAAAGAAAGAAAGGTCAACAGTTACTTAATAGTCACACAGATAAATGCAGACGAATGTCACAGGGCCGAAGTTGAAGTCTACGCGGATGTGCTTAAGAGGCAAATGTTTTATTCTGCTCCTCGCACGAACTGATTGGAAGTGAACCAGGAGGCGAGGTTGGCCATTGATACATTCATCGATGTGTGACAGGGCCACGGTCACCTCGAGTTTCACACCCTGTGTCTGCATGTGCTTTCGCCGAGTGCTCCAGTTTCCTTCCAGCCCAGAGACATGCACGTCAGCTGAATGGAAAATAATTTGTTTCTTAAATGAGGCCTAAAGCTGAGACCATAAACCCAAATCCAGCTGACATTGAGCGAGGGGCGGAGTACCTGGAGCAAACCCACGCAGGCAGAATGAGAACACAATCTAAAGCCCAAAAGTCTAAAAGCTTTATTTTTGCTTTATGCTCATCTATCAAGGCAACACCGTAGACTGTGCATAAAGATGGACAACATCCCATTATCTAGATATGAAGACTAAATGTTCAGAGTACAAATGCTGCCATCTTGGCTGAAGATGTCATTCAAAGTAGCGATTTAGCAAAGTTTTATATATCAATTTAAATTAATATATATACTATCAAATAAGTAATCAACACCACATTTTAAACACACACTTGAACAAACATCAGTGTGATGAGAACTATCTAAAATGACAGAAATTGTCTTTAATTTAAATTTATTCAATGTGTATTTTGGTACACTGACCATCCATCAACATGGAGGAGGTGGGGTTTATGAACCATACTGCAGCCCGTCACCCGGGGCGATCGAGACACTTTTAGGAGCTGTCAAGATGTCAACTTTATATAAAGTCTATACAGTCTATGAGTTAGACATGTATGTCCAATCAACACATGACACACGTTTGCAGGTGAGAGCAGAATTGAAATGAAAGCAGAATTATTTAATAATGTGTCTTTAAAGTGCTTCATCTACCCCATCATCTATGACCAAATGCATGCTGGGAGATGCTCAAAGATACTTCAGCTCCTGCTGATTGCACAAATGTTCTTTTCAGTGAGAGCTGCTGCTCATGTGAACATGAGATTTATGACCTGTCTGATAGAAAAGACGATTGGTTTGGATGATCATCTTTCTTTTCCATGCACACAAATACTTTGCTCACATGTACGCACGCACGCACACACACACACACACACACACACACACACACACACACACATACATGCGCGCACACACACACACAGACTTACCATGCTGAATCAGTCATAACGTTGCGTCCATCAAAGGAGTAAATGGGAGTGGATGGATTAAATGTTCCTCCATTCCCAGAGAAAATGGACATCCAACTACTGAACAACACTTCACCCTGAGGAGAGGAGAGGAGGAAAATAAAGTGAAAATACTCAAAAGATGATGTCAACAGTAAATACATCATTTATCATGATTATAACTTGAAATCTGTAGGAAAACACAGAAACACATGTATTCACCCCAAAATAATGAACCCACGACCATGACTGAAAAAACAGTGATACGCCACAGTGAAATGTTTCATGTTATATTGTTATATTGTTGATGTATTTTCTGGTGCAGCCTTAGACAGTGAGCCTCTTCTCAGGTAAAGTCTGGAAAAAGACAACCCCCCCCCCCTCAACCTATTCAGTTTACTTGCATAGTTTTGCTCATTTCATGTACAGAAGCCTATTTACTGATTTTTTTGAGCATTCAGCAACTGAGCTACACTCATAAATTAGTTTATAGCTTGCAGCCTAATGTTGCTGTTTGACATAAACTTCAAACTGCATCATAAAAGTCAGTCCTAAGGCATTTTAAGTTTTTGAAAGGTAAAGAAACAGTAAGATTTCGTGGAACCAAACTTATTTAATCACATCCCACTCACTGAGACTATTCAACTTGATATCCCTTTAGTAAAAAAATGTCACGTTCCTGCCCCCCCCTACAATTGAAGGCCCCCTTCCACTTTGAAAACCTGTGGCCGAGTGATGACGAGGTGAAGCTTTATAAACCTTCAAACCAGTTGAATCAGAAAAAAAACTGCTTCATAGGATAAAGCTTTTAAAATAACAGCTCAATGGAGCATTCTGCTGGTCAAAGTTAAGAAAACCACTGAACGAGAAAACCCCTTAAAACTCAAATAAATGACCAGTTAAATGAATAAATTATTGAAAAAAAGTAGAACTAAACAAAGACATAAATTCATGCACGTATGCACTCACGATTGCATGTGATTATAGTGAATCTGTACAGACCAACAGTGTGCTGTAGGCCAGAAAGAGAAATCTTACACTCAAAAAATAATTATGGCTTTTATATATTTCAGTGACATGTGAAATGTCTATGTAGCTTTCCTACATAAGCTCAATGTAAAGAGTCACAAGTAATGAATCGTTTTCTATCAGGTTGAGTTAGTTTGAATGAATCAAATAACTTGAGGGTGATTTCATGAAATCAACTTATTGAAGTTTATACTTATGCAAATATATATATATATCAAACCCTCAATTTATTTAATCAAATCACACATAGGCCCCTTTACATTGAGACGCCCCCCCCCCCCCCCCTTGGTTGTGCTCTGTCCCTTTCAGGAAGTGGCAGCAGAGTGGAGGTCGTCAGGAAGATGAGGTTCACCTGGGTCTCTGGTCTTCAGCCTATTTAACCGACTGGCTCAGTCTCTTCCTCCGTCAGCTCTCACATGTGCTCCTGGGTTTTGTTTGTCATTTTTTGTTCAGCTATTGTTGTGTTCTCCCTCCTAGTTTTATTTGTCTTCAAGTCAATGTTTTAGGCATTGTTATTTTGTGTGTGTGTGGAGGCTTTATGTGCTGTGTTGTGAGCTGAATGTGTTTCAAACTGGGAACAATGCATGGTTATATTATATTGCATTAGGGAGTGGCAGTGCTTTTACAAATCCAGAGACAGTATGATGGTAAAGCTTGTGGACACATCAGGGTGAAACTGTATTGTGGCAGTTGACAAACTCAAACTTGTAACACAGCACAACTGAAATGAAGCTTTGGATGTCATCAGTCACTTCGATTTTAAAAGAACAAGTCAGGCCTCAATATAAAGCTTCAGTGACAATTATTCAGTTGTTCTGTTTTAGTTTGTCCTTACCCTGAGATTAACCACTGGCATGTCATTGCGGTCCGCCTTCCTCACGATGGTCGCCAGGTCCTGCAGGTGTGAGGACAGGAAGGCCCTGTATGTGGCCGTCAGTCCCACGGAGCGCGCCTGCTGGTAGCACTGGAGGTCTGCCCCGCGGATACCGCGCATATCCCCTTTCAGAGGGGTGTTCAGTGCTACCAGATGGAGCTGGGATGGAGAAGAAATGCACTTGGTTCAAATCTGACACGTTATTCTTCACGAATCTGACATCAGCGAGGCTGGTGTTCGGCCAAGTCGGTGCGCGTGCATGTAGGTGTGTGTAAGGGAGAACATGTGTTTACTCACCCCAGGAACAGCATTAAAGGTCTGGGGTAGTACGTTAAAGCTCGGCTGGTATCCTCTACCGCCCTCCTGCAGCTCCTGTTCAAACATATTTATTCATCTATTATTTTAGACACAGTTGTAAACATGAATTATATGATGAACGTGTGTGTTTATTTCAGTCTTTCAGCCTAGAGGGCTGAATAAAAGAGACAAGTGCTCGTTCTAAACCTGTCTGTTTGGAATGAGCTGTTCTCTTGTCCTGTGTTCTACAATATGCTGTCACTTTTTAGTGTTTGTGTGCTGGACGCTTTTAACAAATAGTATGGTGCAGAGTGAAGTTAGAAAACTTTGTGTTCATCCTACCTGATTAATCTGCAGTGATGAATTTATAACTGAATTAGCTTTTTTTCTGTTCACGTGTGTGGCTTTATTTTATAATTTATAATCATTTACTGATGTTAATGCTACAAAGTGCCGGTCGCCAGTTTATTCAAAGTTTATCAGTATTGAACGCATGACACCAACTTGGCACTGCACTTCTCTGGGCCACTAACAATACAGGTTCACGAGATAAACATTCCACATACAGACAGAAAGATTGTGTGCGTGTGCGTGCCAGTGCGTGTGCATGAACCTGGCTGTGGCTCCTGTGTGGTCTGCTATATTCTCCAGGTACGCCGAGCTGAGTCTCTGTTGAGGAGGAAGGTCCGTAATGGAGCAACTCTCCGAGCTGTAGGACGGACGCACACACAGACTCTTGGTCAAATACACTTTAAATGAGTTGAATGGTTCTTAACATACATTTTGCTGATTTTATTTTCTATAAAAATACCTATGTACATATGTGTGTCAGTGGATGATAAACTATTGATAAACTGAATGGGAGAGTCCCACATCCGACCAAGCAGGAACATGTCCGCCCACCATATTCCCACCTGGATCTTGCGCCAGCTGTTCCGTCGTTTGATGTACAGCTCCCCTCCCCTCTCAGACACATAAGCCAGGGTTCCCTCTGGAGCCCGTTGACTCTCTCTGACCAGAGCATGGATTGATTTATAGATGGTCACCTGTACACACACAACACTGCAGCATCAGAGCTGTAACTTCATGACATTCTGAAGTTGTCAATCACTGGTAATTTCAGCAGGGTGAAATTTGAGGAGGATTATCTTGTTGCATGTTTTTGTACCAGGTTGTTGGATCCTGAAGATCCTGGTGGACCGGGAGGACCCGGAGGGCCAGGTATGTTGACATCTGATGACAACACATAAGAGTTACATAACAACTTAGTCAGCTTTTACTCATACACAGTATATGTACTGATTTTGATCTAGAACTTTTCCTTATAGAGATTAAATATCTTTCAATCTTCCTCCTTATACATACCAGATCCATATGAAGGTGCAGGTCCTGGAGGGCCGGCGGGGCCAGGGGGGCCTCGGGGGCCAGGTCGTCCGAACCCAGGGGCTCCAGACACGCCAGGAGAACCTACAGGACCCTGAGGACCCACGATGGACTCACCTTTTGGACCCTACAAAATAAAATACTAACTTCAGAAAAACTCTAACTCACAACTGAGATTATCGTCAGGACGGAGTTTATAAATATCAGAACTCACCACCAATCCTGACCTGCCAGGCATTCCTGGAGGACCAGCCACACCGGCGTCCCCCTTTTCTCCCTTTTCACCTTTGTTCCCCTGATCTCCCCTCGCACCCTGACAGCAGAGGCAACAGAGATCAAACCAAAGCACCACTGAGCAGAGGCATGGAAGGGTCAGTAATGACTTTATATTCTCTCCAACTGTATCGATGACCCATATTAGCAAATAAAATACATTCATGAACTATACAGCCTTTACTGCAGTCAGCCACCAGTTGGCGATCAAGGCCCTGGCTTCTTTTTTGGGTAGCAGTCTATGATTAATTGCTACAAATGACCCCTTTCACATGACATTAAATATACAATTGTTTCACATAATTATCCTTTTTATATAAACTAATTTATGAGTGTAGCTTCTTGGATAAATTGTTGACACAAAGAACAAGGTTAAACTCTTTTGGATGTTTATAGAGTAAATTAGTACTCACCACAATTCCATCCAGAAATACACGCTCTGAGACGAAACATAACATGACACAAAATACATGCGTGGAATTATTTATGATTACAAAAAATGTTTATTACAAATGCAATTAAACACATAGTTTGAATTCCCATATGCTTGTGTACAGTCAATTGCTGTACACCAACTGTTTACAACACTGTTTGCACTGTATACATATTATTTTTTGATAGACCTCACTGCCTATACTCTAAATCCTGTTTTTATCTGCCATATTTATATTTATATTTATACTGTAATTCTGTTAATACTGCCATATCTGCCATATTTCTACTCTTTAAATCATCTAGATTTGCCACTCCCTGTTTATATATTACTTATTTTTTTTATATTTTATGTTTAATGCTGTTTGCACCGGGGATAAGAGGGAAATGCAATTTCAATTCTCTGTATGTCCTGCACATATGTCATTATTGATAATAAAGTTGACTTGACTTGACTTGACTTTACTATTTCATGTAAAGTTACTGGATGTTGACCATCCTTGTGTTAATCACATAAGGACACATGTGAGTGAGCAAACTGGAACATTAATGGTGCAGAGCTCTTACCAGTTGTGCCTGGCTCTCCGGGCATCCCCTCATCTCCTTTGTCACCTTTAGCTCCAACTGAATCTCCCCTTGTCACTGACTCCTACACACACATACATGGTCACTAACATCAGATGGATACCAGCTTTTTACATGTGCACATGTACAAAAATCTGCAGACTGCTGAAAACATAAATTGAATTAATTTTGTAAGTAAAACATCTGTATGAATGTGTTATACAATAGTAAAACTTGGGTTTTAATAAAAAGCAAACAATTTCAAAGATTAAAACATTGTTGTCAGCACTGCAAAACACCTATTATATACAAGGGATGCATGCTATAGTCAGCTGCTCGTATACAACCTCCACCCGTCTGTAAAAAGTTAGGGATTAAGGTTAAAGCAGGGCTGGGTTATTAGCCACATGGTGGATGTAAAAGGTTTATACAGTCACCATCCTGGACATCCTGATGAACCACACACTGGAGACTCCAAGTAGCTGCCAACACTCAGCCCAAGGACCAACCACTACAGTATAGTCACTTTTATATCAGACACTAAAATCATCTGCATGTCCCTGGCAGATTGATGTAGAGGAAATCTAATCTCTATCAATCCATCCATCTATTCATGTTATATGATGTTTATCCGCTTAGCTGGAGCCAATCCCAGCTGATATTGGGTGAGAGGCGGGGTTCACCCTGGACATGTCGCCAGCGAATCCCACATAAAGACTCAAACGCCCATTCCCTCACACGTATGGTCAATTTACTGTCTCCAATTAACCACAACTACATGTCTCTGGAAGCTGGAGTACCCAGAGAACAACATGCAAATTCCACACAGAAAAAGACCCCATCCAAGTCAGGATTCAAACCAGGCCCCTTCTTGTAGTGAGGTGACAGTGCTAACCACTCTTATGTGATTAATCTTCTCTAAGTCTATTATTTATGCGATAAAAAAACAAGGCATATCTGGAGATCTGAAAAAACGTCTCCAAAAGATGCATGAATGATTTTGGTTTGTAAATCACCACATCCAAACTGGAGCCAAGTTCCAAGCGCATATTCCCAGCTGCTCAATAGTCCAGATGATTTGAATTTAGCCAGAAACGCAACAGCATCACCGGGGAAACACAGGAGACACTAAACCCCATTCTCTAAACAAAACTGTTAGCGGGCAAAACAACTTTATTGAATCAATCACATAGTTGGCCAAACTTAAAACCCTGTTCTTCTGGTTAGACACACTTTGCAGATCTGAATCACCCATTTTGCCAAACGAATGTCTACGGGAGGAGTTGTTCAGACCTGAGCAGAGGTCATGAACATGCAGAGCATCGTGTTTATGTTATATGGGACAACATGAGCTTTCACTGTGGTCAAAGAATCGCGTTTTCTCAGTGTTTGCCTTCCACGATACTCTCCCTTCCTAAACCCCAATAGAATATCTTTCTCTCCATGGTGTTTGACCAAAACCACTATACCCAAGAAAATCTCCTCCATCAGTGGGTGCAGCGTGTGATGATATAAGGTCTATTGGATCTATTCTATTTGGTTCTATTCAAGGCTGGATTCACCACGCCAAAGATTCTTTTCCCTTTGTTTAGCAAAGGAGAGGATTGTCTGTGATGTAGATGAAGTCCTGTGGCCTGACCCGGCCCACAGACATGATGCTGAGGCAGAATGAATGATTGACAATGTTTACTGTAAAATCATATGTTACAGGTGTTTTTTTGTTTTTTTTTACTTTTGCTGCCTTAAAAAGTTTTCATCAGTGCAGGAATGTGCAAATATCCTACAAAAATATATCCAGTAATTTTTCTGGCCTTTTTTCCCTGCCATGCTCAGATTGCAGTGTTTTGCCTTGATGTAGTGTGTGATGATTGATGAGTGGCATTATCTGGCTTTGTGTTTTATTTGATGGCAGTGTTTGGTTTTGGGTAAAGATAAAATAGCTTTGCGCGGATTGTTTGGAAAGGTTTTGTGAGTGTTGCTCGAATTTTGTTTACTGTTTTGAGAGAAGGAGAGGAAGTTTCAGGAAATGTGTTTTAGCAATTTGGAAAGACTGTCAGACACAAGGTTGTACAGCTGAACCCAGAAAACCCAACACCACGAGCAAAGGGAGTTCGACTTCTCACACTTTCAGTACAACTGATTTAGAAGCCAGCTTTTCTTAAGAACAAATAACAATTTAAAACTTATTGTAGCCAACATTTTTTTATGAATACATGCTCAAGTTTCCTGTTTAAACCAGTTGAACTGAAAGAGATTTGGCACCAACAGGGATTAGATTCAACAATTTCTTTTTCTCCTCCCTGTCAGAGTTTCATCCAGCTTCCTCCTCCTGGAGATGATGAGGAGAGTAAGGACGGATGAGGCATTAACATTTGTCCTGAGTGATCTTATTGGATTCATGAGAAACATTAGATGCGCTGGATGACCCGCCAAATTACAATAACAGGTAGCTAATGCATCTTTAATCTCATATCTGGCAACTACTTACAATCCACCTTACATGTAGATCAGGCAGGTCAAATCAAATTATGAAGAATAAGCTGCTTACAGGACGAATGTTAATGCCTGGTGAAATGAGACCAGACCCACAAACACGGAGACTTTACCAATGATCATTAGGACGCAGGGAGAGCAAAGAGGGAGGGGAGGAGAAAACGAACAGAGGTACAAGAGGAGGGGAGGAATGGGGTGCTGTTTGTAGCCCAGACCAGAGAGCTGCCATGCTGCTACACCCCCACACCAGCAGAACCACTGATGGTCAGTGTCAGACAGAAGCAGACCAATCAGGTGGTCCGACTTAGACTTACTCGTCCCTTTTTGCAGTGCGGTCTGGGGCGCACCGGGAAAACTGTCTTTAAGGATTCAAAGAAGAGCAGCGCAGTCAGACTAAATAACTTCAATAATAGTGAATGAACCTGTCAAGTGTCAGGATGTACATCAGTGATAAAATAAAAACATCTAACGACAGTGGTGCTATCATCACTAACATTTTTTACCAGTTATAAGATTACAGCATCTTTAAATGATTCCAATAGCTGAAGTTACTTTGGATCTATCAAACTGTTATAGTGTGTATATGTACAGATAGAGGCTTTAATGTCCACAAACAAAGGTTAATACTTACTCCATTGAGGCCAAGAATCCTTCCTGGAACTCCAGGTGGGCCTGGAGGACCTGGTGGTCCCTGAGACACAGAGAACAAAACACTGATATATTATCGGTCTATAAAGTTGTGTTTACGAGCATTAACGAACAGGGAGGCAAATACAGTTAGACATAACCAAAGGCAGAATGGAGAAAACAAAACAAAAGAGAAGAGAAAAAGAAGAACAAGGCTTTGGGACAACAGTCAAAATCAATAAAAATATTGCCCAATACCCCGTTTTTTAGATATCTCTGCCAGTAACTGAACTAAGGAGACAATCTAAAGCTTACTAAACCTGATCATACTATTGTTCCACATCATATCATATTAAAATAAGTTTATCAAGAAGAAGTCACAATAAAGTTAGTCAATTACATCATGCAAATTTTCCAAAACGCATTTTTCGAGGTATCTCTGCATCCAGTAGAACAAGAGACATGACCTAAAGCTTATATAGATCATACAATCATCTGTCATCATATGGTAGGAATGATGTCACCATGACGGTAGTAGTCATGCATTAACTTATGCAACCAATAGGATTGGAGACATGATCTACAGCTTATCGAGATGAACCAATCATTCATCACTAACGATATTGTTAATGTTCAAGGACAATGCGTGTCCCCTTTGATGCTTTTCATTTGAAATTTGTGTTCATCTGATGAGTCTTAATCCAATTTTCCCTCTCTTTTGGTTGTTCTGAACTCCTCCAGCTCCTCAGGCTGTTCTCTGACCGACTCTGTGTGCTGTTAGGTGCTGAGCAGGTAGTGGACACAGAGTCTGTGGGGCTGACGGTGCTTTGTCTTACCTGCAGGCCAACAGATTCTCCTCTGTCCCCTTTCCTCCCAGGCAAACCAGCTCGCCCCTACAGGAAGAGAAAGAATGACATCAGATTTGGTTCTCTGTATTAATGCAGTGCTTCGTTTGAAAAACCAGTCAAATCATTAATGAGAAAAGTTTCCCAATTTAAAAGTCGCTTTAAACACACAAGTAAATTAATAGAAAGATCACTGTTTGTTCCTCACACTGGGTCTATTCATTTTTCTCATTGGCTTTGGAACAGCTCATCAGCAGACTCATAAACTGCAGAGGGATTGTTTATTCTCTGACAATACACATCCAAATAAACAGTAGCCACTCACTGGGCGACCAGGGAAGCCATATTCTCCTTTTAGTCCTGTAGGTCCTATTGGGCCCTGAAATCAACACAATAACACATTAGTGTACTGTACACATTAATACACTCTCTCATATAAGTATTTATGACAAATGAATCAATGGATTAAAGAGTTCATAAAATGATTTTAGTTATACTATTATTATATTATATTATTATATCATTATATTATTTAGTTAAGTTGTATCATTTGTAGATATGAATGTCTCACCATAACTCCAGCTGGTCCTGGGAACCCACGGTCACCCTACAAAATACAACACAGTACAGATGTGAGATGAGAATGATCATGTGGTATGAAGTTTACAACAATGATTAACTAACGTAATACTTTTTTACTATGGATTTGCTCTCCATTTCAGTATATGAAGATTGAGCTTCAATGTATTTATTGAAACTTAAGACCAACATTGAGTTTAGATATGAGGTGGTCTAATCTTTGTGTTTCTGTTACCATCATATTTCAATAGTAAGATTTACAGTGAGTTGAAGAACAGTAAAGGAAATTATTTTTACTGTAGCATTGCAACTGTGTGTTAGTAAAGGGTTAGTGCAGGCAGACCTCGAGTCTTTCCTATTGTTCCAAAATGTGTGTGGTGTTCGGATTCAGAAAAAGGGACCACGGATAGAGGGACCAGAATATAAAATGAATTAATGACTGTGCAGCAATCTGACCATTGTAGTGAGGGTAAAATCATCAGTAAGGGGGTAAAGTGGTTGAGTCGTTTATGGGTTTACCTTAATGCCTTTGGGCCCTTGGGGGCTTCTGGGTGCAGATAAGAGAGATCCATCAGCAGCAATGGTGACTCCCGGCTCTCCTTTTTCTCCCTGTTGGAGCAAAGAAATATTGTCCAATATTTTTCTGCATATACTGACGCTCATTGTTTCTTGTTACATGGAGGGGTTTCAGTATTTCTTCTTATGTAGACTAAATGTTATTAGACAGCGTGATGGCATGACGTTTATCCAGGTCCACATTTTGATTTGCAGCTCAGTGATCACTCACCTTGAGTCCTGAAGGCCCCTGGATACCCTGATAACCTATGTCTCCCTTTGGTCCTCTGGGGCCCTGGAAAGGAAGGACAGTGAGGCAGAGTTGAAACTTTTAACCAGCGTGATAATATTTCAAAGAATGCCCAATATTATAACTTTATTATTCCTTTCCATGGCAAAAAAACACATTACAGTAGTTCTGCTACCTACCCAGTTTAGCCCATTGAGAGCAAAGGTAAAATAAAATAAAAAAACAATATTACATTGCAAATAATAGTGTACAAAAGTGTTCAACTGGTGATACACATGCTCTGTTTAAGTCGTAATGTAGCAAGCCGCTCTTACAGGAAATCCAGCTCTGCCTGCCAAGCCTTCAGGGCCCTGCAATCACGGACACACATGCAACACACAGACACACACATTCATATGCGTTAAGACATGCAGTCACAACATACAAGCAAAAGCAGCACAACTGGATTAATTTTTGCAACAGCCAAAATACATCACATTCTCAAATGAACAGCATCAAACAAAACTGCAGCTCCAGCATCAAACATGATAATGTTACAGTGAAGTAAGTTAATGAAGGAGAAGATTCAGCAGCTCACCCCAAGCTCTGCTGTAGTGGAAATGACTCTATATGAATGTATATTCTATTATAATCTAATAAATGCACATGTATGTATCTGTAGTTTCACAAATGTGGGTCGACACAATCTTTTCATCATGCTCCTCCTATCTTTTTTTACCTGTTTGCTTCTGAAATTGTAGGACGAGGCAGCGGGAAACATCTGAAAATACATTGTCACTTTGAGTTAACAGTTTATTTCTACGCACCATAGGCCCCGGTGGTCCTCTGAGCTCTGTGAAGTTGAAAATTCCATCTGTAATGTTGATGAGCAGCTGCAGACAAAAAGTACACTGAGTAAGTTGGAGCGCTGTGAACATGTTTCACATAGTTCCATATTTTTAAAATCACTACACTTTGTTTGGATGTATTTTACTGTAATCTATCAGATTACAATCCATTAGCAACTGCAGACCATTACTCCAAATACAGTATGTGCTGTGGTGCTTGAGTCCAGACTGCACTCTTCACCAATCACAGACTGGGGCAGTTATCCTGTATTGCTATAAAAAAACACCCCCTCTGATATATTTGAATTTGGCCTATAATACTCAACCTCTCAACGGACTTTGAGGTTCATCCTCATTTTTTTTGGAAAAGATCAAGGTACTGATCATTTTGCATTGTAAAAATGTTTCCATTAGATTACATTCAAATAGATGTTGGTTGAACTAAAGACAAATTTACCAACATTTAAACTTAAAACCTGTTCTCTTTGATGCCCAGGGGCAATTCAAACCCCAGTGCCAAACAAAACATATTTTTGGTAAGTTAACCGTGTGTGCATGTGTGTGCACATACATCCTGCAAATTGAAAATAGGTCCAGGCAGTCCAGGAGGCCCGGGTGGTCCTGCGATACTGAGTCCGTCAGCACCTCGATCACCCTTCAGGAGGCAGAACAGGCACTCATTAGTCTTAGTCTATCAAAATAAACGGTAAATAAAGGGTTGAGCATCTGAAGGTTGAACAAAGTGTGATACGTTCAACAAACCTTTGGTCCTGGATTTCCCCTTTCACCTTTCACCCCCTGTTTGTGAAGTAAAGACAAATAAAAACTAAATGCAATAGAGAATCTATTTAATATTTTTATACATCCTTGCCACATTCAAGCTGTTTTGGACATTAACATTGGTCGTTCCTCTGTCTTGGTGATGAATATATCTAATGAAATTCACATTACTGTACTAATTATTCACAGACAGTAATATAGCTTACTCATTTCTATAAGTCTTTGCCAAACATTTAACTGTAACATATCGGGGCTGTAGCTGTTGACCATTGACTGACTGGTAATTTCCCTTACCCGAGCCCCTGGTAGTCCAGCAGGACCCTGAAGACCGTCTGCTCCTGGGTCTCCTGGTTCACCCTGAAATCACACACAGCATGAGGAGTGGCAACCTCAGTCTTTGCTTCATGGGCATCAGCAAACATTTGGTTCACAGAGGTCATTTTCAGTTTCTCCAAATGGAATTATGATTATTTTTAAATGTTAAAATGCACCTCACTGTGTGCAGTGGATGGAATGTTTTTTTCAGCCAGACTGAAGTGTTTTTAAAATGACCTTCTGGACTTTTATTGGTGGATTATCTCATGGAGAAACTAGTGGTTTCCTCTGTGACCCAAATTAATGTTAATAAAAGAAAAGCACAAGTTGAGACTGAAGTAACACAAAGTTTGCAGTGAAAAGATATTTCTTAGCAATGTAATCTGTTAATTTATATATATATAAATATTATTGCATCCTTCACAAATGCGTATTAATCCCTCAGCCTTTGTATCAGTGCACCCTTAAAATCATAATGACTTAAAAAAAACCTACAATAACGAACGATAAAAAAAACTTGACGATCAAACATAAAGAGTTAAGACAGAAATGAGAGGAAATCATATGCTGTATGAGACAAAAAAATCAAGTTGAGAGTGAACTGACCTTGACAGAGATCCCTGGAGATCCAGGGGTTCCGTCCTCACCCTGCAGAAGACATGAGGAGTAAACCAGCGAACAAGAAGGAGCAATAAAATGTGTATGACATTTAATTTTGCATTTGGCGAATTCAGCTCAAATGTCAAATGTCAAAACAAGTCAAACTAAATTAGAAGAGGAACATATAAACAGTATTTATTTTTCCTTTTCAAGCATAAGGTTAAAATGTTGAGAACTAACTAACATTAGTAAACACGCCTGCCTGATGCAAAATTGTATTTTGCATCAGTTTTAGTAACAAGGACATTCTGTAATATCAGTATAGCACAACGTCTGTTTAGAAGATTGAACCACACAAGCTTGGAAAAGGAGGCTGAACTGAATTAGCTGCTAATGGACAAATGCAAAGATATTGATGGTTACACCAGCACTCCCACTCTGGCAGCTCACACAGCTGTCAATCAAACCTCTAACTGGGTTTAATGGACAAAAGGAGTTGAATTTTTTCTTGACACTTCAACTTTGTTCAAAAAATGTTGAATGAAAGATAGACACAGAGCATTATCACCTGTTTAAAATATACTACAATACTAGCTACTGTCTCACAGCTTAATGAGTACTTCTAATTAACCTTCATCAATAGATTACCTTAGGTCCTTGTGGGCCAGGTAGGCCAGGAGGACCCTGGGAGAAAAACAGAAAACATTTACTGTAAATGATACAATACAGATAGCATGTACACACACACACACACACACACACACACACACACACACACACACACACACACACTCACCTGTGGCCCTCTGACTCCAGCTCCAATGAGCATGTCACTCTTCCCTGATCCCTCCATATCCTGACAACAAAATGAATATCAATATAACATTTTGATGCTATTCTTCTATTGGGGAAAGTCTGTGTAGCAGCAGGGATGTGTATGTGTAGGTGGTAGATATAAAAATAGTGTCACCTCTACAAAGAATTTGGTTGCTGGAGGTCCTGGGGGTCCGGGCAGTCCTGGGGGACCTATTGGGCCTCTCTCCCCCTGTGGGCCACTGGGCCCTTGGGGCCCCGGGACTCCTGCTGTGCCCAGAGAGCCACATTCACCCTGCAGAGAGAAAGGGAAATGGGCAAACTACTATTAGCAAAATCTGCCCAGTTAACATTGTCCTTTGATTTGTTCTAAGCTGAAAAACTCTGTGATAATATACACATGGTGTTTTTATTTACTTTGAGTTTGTACATTACCTTTGGCCCAGGTGGACCAGTTAACCCTGGGTTACCCTGAAGATTCAAGGAAGGAAGAACAACTTAGATTAGATCCAGATTATTTCTGGAGACCTCTGACTTTTATTAAGCAAAGATGCAACAACTCATTGGCTCATCAAGCGGGCCAGAACACCATCTATCTGGATAAAAATACCTTCTCTCCCATAGCTCCTTGTAGACCTGGAGTCCCATCCTTTCCTGCTGGACCCTGGACACACAAATACAGACAGACACAAGTTAATAAACCAGTGACGGTTCACAGACAATAGGCTAGTACAGAAAAAAGCACAATATAGTAGTGAGCTGCTCATTGGCCATCACTGAACTCAAAGATGACAGCATGTCAGTGTAAAGCAATACAGTCAGCTTCTTTAAGTGATGAGATCATCCGTTCCAACACTATTCTGCATCACCTCAACACAGTACAACAGGCTTACACTCCAACTGTTAAGACTTAAGTGTTGTATCATTTATGAACTTTCAATTTTACCAACTGACAGAAAACAAACACCAGAAGTGGCTGCATGTAAATATATCTCATTTCATTTTTTCAATTGCCATTAAATTAGAATTTATTTTGCAATCAACACCATACTGAACTTATTTTGGTTCAGCTGATATGCAGCATGAAGCAGTGGCGTCAGGAATGGAAGAGGGAAGGATGATATTGTCTCATCACTTAATGTGAAAGGTGAAAAGATCAGTGTATTCCTTTAACCAAGCAGTAGCAGACCAAAGCACAGCAATGCTTCTGTTTCTTCAGTGTACCAGATGCCTCAGATTTCTTCAGTTTCACTCTCAATTCTTAGGAACACTGATGAATTTATGCACAGATTATTTTAAATAAGTCTGCGTGTGTGTGAGAATCTTTAGGGTGAATCTCAATCATCTTGGTGACTTCAAATCTCTACCTGATCTTGTAAAAAAAAAAGGACTGAAGATCTTCAATTAGATTTTTTATTACCGCCCTGTCTTAGGCCAAAAGTGCCACATTTCGTTTTAAAGTGCAGATTACACATTACAACATTTGCAGGGGATATTTATGCAGAAGCCCTGAGAAGTGTTTTTTTAACAGCTTTTTTATGCATGACAAGAACGACACAATTCTAGCCAGAACAAAGAGAGGACAGTAATGACACAGAATTTGCTGACACATAACTAGTGTTTAAAGGAAATTCAAAATCAACTTTGAGAAAACTTAACTGCTTCAAGTCCTGTTAAGATTTAATGAGTGGTGAATGGCAGCCTCATGTGGCCAAAATGTGTATTACAACAAAAAAGTAATGCACTCTCGAGCTTTGGCAAATTAAAAATTACTTATTTGTATTCTTTTGACAAATGTTTTCATTTCATTTATATGTTTTTCTAAGATCTACTGTTATTTTTTACTTTTATGCCAAATTTATTTTATTCTCAGCAAATGCAATCTTATGATGTGTGTAATGTGTAGGCTTTATATTGACATTGTGCAATTATATGGTTTGTATTAAAAAACTAAATAAAATAATGAAATTAATTGATTAAAAAAATAGAATAGAATTATACTGGTCAAAAAAATGTATTGTCTCTCAGGGCATCTGCATATTCATGCTCTGCTGGGAATAATCTGTTTCATGGGTTTCCCTCTGAAGCCACTCTTTGGTGTAGTCCAATATTTTCTTTTAAATAACAAAAGTATTCTCATCATTTCATAAAACTAAAACACATAGTAAGGAACTGTTGTAATATCTAAGCACATCAGTGTACCTTGGTAGAGAGCAGCCAGTATACAACAATATGTAAAAAAGACAAAACATGACAGACCAGAGCAAAAGGCAGATTTGTTTCTTCACCATGTTGAAGAAAAGGAGCATAAGGCAGCTGATGCTGAGGTTATAAGCTCAGAAAGTCTCAGGTCAGTTCCTCACTGTTCAGTCACTTTGTCATGTAAGTGAAACTTTATGCTGAAATGTTTCATTTGGTGATGACAACATCTGAACTGGAAGTGAATGAACCCAAAACTAACTGAGATCCAGTGGGATCATATATAAACAGTAACTGTGGATTCCAGATGGATCATCAAGCAGCAAGGAAAGCAATTATCTCTGGCACGCACACACACACACACACACACACACACACACACACACACACACACACACACACACACACACACACTTCAGTCACCTGGGTAAATATAATTTCAGTTTAGCAGCTGCCATCCAGCGGTTAGGACAACATGGTGAATGATAATCTACAGTCAATGGGCAGAGCATTGGGGCATGTGGTCTTAATCACTGGTGTCACTGTTTTAATCAGATAAAAGTAATTGATACACGTGATTGTTTATTTCTAACACTTTGCCTCAATGCACTGACTCTTGACTGTATTTCTGCCTTTTAGTGTTCGCTGGTTTTACACCCATGACCGTATACCTCGCCTGAACCCCAAGCAGACCCGAAGACAAGCCCAGACCCAGAGGCGAAACTGGATTCAGGGCTGAACCCAGAACTGAAACCGGAGCCGAAGTCTGAGCCGAGGTCAGAGGACCACTCTGAGCTCAAACCTGACTCATCGGGCCCAGAACCACTAAACCAATCCTCTATCATCTGAAATGAGAGCGGAGGACGAGGTGGTGGGAGGGGAGTCGATGATGGAAAAAGGGACAAGATGTGGGCAGGATAAAGATTGGTGAGGATATTAAGGAGTGGGAACAGAGGTGGAGAGAGAATAAAAGACCATGAAACACACAAACACTTATCAAGTGTGATTTAAGAAAAGACAAACAGGGACGCTGGATGTCAGTCACAGTTGGGGGGGGGTGATACTGAGAGACAGTCAAAGAAACTAATTTGATAGGCAATTTTTGTTTATATTATTTTTCACATGTTATACCAATTTGAAACATACAGCAAACCTGACTTGTCATATTACACATTTGTGATTTGATTACACTGAAAATAAAATCAATGTTCTATAATGAAATCAAATATTATTTCAAAAATGTTTAATTAGAAAATGTGTAAGGCCTGCTGTTATGTTACTCTATAAAAGTTTTATTTTAATTCATCTGTTTAGTTTTTGTATTGCAGTTTCAGCATTTATACAGTAGACGGTGCTGCAGCCCCCCTCAACATTACTACCTCCAGCATCCCTGCAAACTTAAAGGGAAAGTTCACAGAAAAATGAAATTTCCCTCATTATCTACTCACCACTGTGCTGATAGAGGGGTGGGTGAAGTGTTTGAGTTCACAAAACACTTTTAGAGTCTCAGGGGTAAACAGTGCTGGTGAACAATCTTTCAAATTTAATAAACAACAAGAAAAAAAGTGTTTTGTGGACTGAAACACTTCACCCACCCCTCTATCAGCACAGTGGTGTGTAGATAATGAGTATGTTTTCAGTGAACTATCCCTTTAAGGTGAATTTTAACTGGAAAACTAAAATAATTTCACTAGATCTAGATTTTAAAAAAGCATATACAATTATATGCTTGCATAAAGACACATAATATTATGATAACAAAGACAAAAGATAGACTGACACAAGTATAACATGAGGGGGAAGAAAAGGTTTTCACACATAATGTAATTGTAAGACAGAAAGCACACATTTTACAGGAAAACTCAAAAAGCGTGTATTTGTTCTGCATTGGTATTTCTATGTCTTCAGTCTGTGTCAGTAAATCCTCCTCTGCTTGATAAGACGTCAAGTTTGTGGTGTTACTACATTTTGAGTGTATTCCAGTGAAATCAGTTCAGAGTTTGTGGTCACAATGTTCAGTAAAGAATAAAAACTCTTAACCAGTCAGAGAAATCTTTTGTCTTATCAATGTATGCACAGTTCAGAGATGTTGAAAGCAAGTCCAGACTGAAGACGTGTGAATGTGTGTGCAGCCTCTGTGTGCCTCTATATAAAGAGGCACACAATGAGAATAAACTTTCTGTCTCCAGGTTTAACTTTGTCCTCTTCCACATATTTGAAACAGAATACACTATAAGTTTAACACTGTATATCCTCTCATATAGGTGACTTACTGGTATTCCAGGTTTGCCTGTGGCCCCGTCTCTCCCGGGGACACCAAGGGGGCCACCGTGACCAGAGGGGAGGCCTTCAGCTGTGTCAGGTAACATGGTAGATCCAGAGGGACCAGGAGGCCCTGGAGGCCCTGGTGGTCCAGGAGGACCCTGGGAGAGAGAGAATGATATGATTATTTTTTTCAACGGTGTAGATTCAAGTATCAGACTATGTCGTCCACCTCACTTTATTATCTGTTTTTATCTTACCCTGATTAGTTCAGTGTCACTGTCCAAGTCTTCAAAGCCAGAACCCAGAGCATCTGCTCCATACTACAACACACACACATTGAGAGCTCAGTTATGCTTCAGACACCTGGTCCTTTACTCTGACTCCATCACTCATTGTGCTGGATTATATCACAAGTTGTAGTGGTGTAACTCACAGGTACACTGCGTGATCTTGGGGGTCCAGGTGGCCCAGGGAGGCCCGGAGGACCTGGTAAACCAATTCCTGGGTCTCCCTGTAGAGCGGGAAGCCAAGTGCATTTGGTGTCACACATACAATTAAACTGTACTTTATATAAAAACACATTTATTATTAAGATTTTAGTTGCAACATGGAGGCTTCAGTCGCACCTTGTCTCCTCTTGGTCCAGCTTCTCCATTCAAACCTGGAAATCCCGGAGATCCTTTCTGACCCTGGAGGTGACAATTGTTATTAAAGTCTATTTATCATCATTAACACCAAAACATACTGATGAAGACTGAAGAACTAAGGAGATAAAACAACTCACTGCGTCTCCTTTATCACCCTTGTTTCCCTGTGAAGTAAAGAAAGGGGCACAAAAAGAACAGTGTAGGATTCAGGAGTGATAGAGCTTATGACCTCAATGGTTTAAAAAAGGATGGAAACACTCACCTGCTGTCCATCTCTCCCTGGCAGTCCAGGGGATCCGGGGGTCCCTGCTGGCCCTTGGGGCCCCCTTGGTCCAGGTTGAACTTGCCCAGGTCGTGGGGTCGGTCCCGGGGGACCAGGTGGTCCGGGTGGTCCGACATCTCCACGCTCTCCTTTTAACCCAGGCCTGACATGACCCTGGAAATGAAAATAATATCCTCTCATATTATTTATAAATGTGGCGTAGACGACGTGTAATAAAACATATTGATGTATGTTGTAATGTTTTGACTGACGGTGACTGGGTCCACATCTGAACTTACGTCTCCGGATCTCTCTCCTGCCTCCTCTGTCTGGTGTGGCTCTGTCAACAAAGACACCATCATGTTTTACTGAACAACTCCTGTGATGTAACTTTAGTAAAACATCTCAAGTGACCAGATTCTCACAAAGAACTATTAGTGCCACAGTTAGTCAGTGCTGCTGAATGAAACTACTGACATTTGGTGCTTAAATGTTGGCTTCATTATAGTTCTTCATCTGTAACATCTATATCTATTGATCCAAAGGCATTTTTGTTTTATTCTCATGTTGCTGCTATTACAAACAAATCTCAAGTCTCAATTGATTTTGGATATACTTTAACAGTAACTGCTTCTTAATCTGTGTTTAGACTAAAGTGGCTGGGAGCTGACATGCCTTGCTTAAGGATACCCCGCCAGTGGAAACAAAGGAATGCTAAGATGCACCATTTCACAGGTGGGCTTCTCTTATATTTCGATTTCTGTTCAACTGACTTCACATATTAACTTCAGATCTTTGCAGTGATGCCGACACTGATGCACAGTATAGTTTGTAGCTACTTCTAGAGAAGTCATATTTACAAAGAGAAAAAAAAAATATTGAAGACAAAGTTTCAATAAATCAAATAGCAAAAAGTAAATGAACAAAGCATGTTATTCTGACCTCTTGTCATTTCTTCTTTGCCCTCTGTTGGTGTCATGTGACCAGAAAACTCTTCTAGCTCCACCTCTGGGGCCTCAGTGGGAGGAGCTCTGACTGGAACGCTGTCCTCTTCCTACGAGCGATGGAGAAGATCACGTGGTCAGTAGGTCACAGAAAACTTTAATTCCAAACTCTAATTCAAAGGTTAAAATATTGAAATGCTTTCAAACATAAAAACATGACAGTCTGTCAGGATGCATCCTCTGGGAACAGTGACTGTGGCTGGCAAATGTTTTTTAATTTTTTAATCTGATGTGGTGCAAGAGGAAAGTCAGAGGTTGAACAGAATTATTGTGATTATTCTTTGGTATGCTACTAATTATTAGTACTTTAGTACTTAGTCATAGATATGTTGTAGGATTCATTCATGTTTGATGAACCACTAAAAGAATGTAACTAAAAACTAGAAAGTGTTTATACAAGCAAGAAAAGTAATCAATATATGGTTACTCAGTCCATACAAATGAACTGTAAGACAATAGAAGAAAAATAGAATAGTTGGAAATGTATAAAACCCAGCAGTAAAGGTTCATTTAGAGAAAAATGAAAAGCCTTCATTTACCAAACTTTATCCTGCAGGATAATATCAAACAACATACGATTGTCATCACTGTTTTCTAAAGGAAAAACTAAAGCTTTCACTGTGACTTTAATGGCTGGCAACAGTTATTCAGCTTTTGAAGGACAGTTTTGTTTGAAGCTTCAAAGTCAGTGGTGATTATGGGATGTTTGGGGTCAGAGTGACTTCCTGCTTGTGGGAGGATGAAGGTTTGCATCAGTACAGGGAAGAGAAATACAAACTCATACACACACATATACAGAAGGAATGCTGTTTTAGGGTTCTGGTGATAAGAAGGGGGGTGCAAACACAACAGCAGATACAACAGGCTAACAAACACACACACTCACACACACACACACACACACACACACACACACACACACACACACACACACACACACACACACACACACACACACACACACACACTGCACAAAGATACTGTATGTATATGAAGTGATGCCATCAACCCAGCCTACTTGTGCCATGCCGTGTTTTCTCTCCTGTTTGTTCTTGGTCATTTCCTCCTCCGTCTCTCTGTCATCCAGAGCATCATCTCCGCTGGCGTATCCCGAGGCCTTTGTCAAAGATCACATCATGCACTTGATTCAGAAAACAGACTCACGATGACAGATGTCATCAAACACAGATGACGTAGTGCTCCAATTTAACCAAACACAGAATTACCTGATTAGATTTTTAATTACCTTGAATGAATCATGTATAAAGTTATATAAGAATGACTTTATTCACTGGTAAGATACAGTCAGCCTGTCAGTGTAGTAGATCTACAGATGATCTCATGCTAGACATCTAGGCCTGTGGTTTTTAAGCAGTGGCATGTGGATGTGGACATTTTCTATTTTCTCCATTACTGTGAAAGACAATTCTACTATTCTACTATTTAAAAAAGCACTGGGGTCATTAAAAGAGTACAATGTCAAATTTTCCACAAAGACGCAACAACTATATTAATTTTAGGAACTTTTCGTAGTTTTTTCTTCAAGCCATAAGAGTACGACTGTGACATCTTTGCTCTTAGCACCCGGTGGAAAACCTATAAACTTTCTTTTCCTATCAAGTAGTCTGACCACTAGGGGCTGCTTTTGGTGCATTTACCCAATTTTATGAACAACTCCTTGGCAGATGCTCCCCTAGTTAGTGTGAGTAGGTGTGTGTGTGTGTGTGTGTGTGTGTGTGCGTGTGTGTTACACACATAATGACATCCTTTCATCCTTCCTTCCTTCCAGGATGTTTTTTTTAATTGCAGCGGTGTAAGTTTTTATTTTTCTCTGCTGATCTTTTAATACAGCAATTAGCTCTAAATGTGTGTCTTCCCTCCATATATTTTCTTAATCCAATTGTTTGTATATGTGGTTTGTGTCTTATCTTAAATAAACTGGGAAACAGTTTGAAAAACCTCCTGAAAAAGCTGCTAGTGTGTGTGTGTGTGTGTGTGTGTGTGTGTGTGTGTGTGTCTGTGTGTGTGTGTCTCACATAAGGATCATCATCTTCACACTGCTCCTCAGCCGCCCTTGGATCATCTTTTATCACCAGCTGCTGAATGGAGCCCTGGAGAGACACAGTAACAGTGTTAAAACTTATAACAACCCATATATACTGACTCAGGAAACAGAGCTGTGCTTGTCTTCAATGTTTCAAATGACTCCTGGGATGTGATTCTTGGTGTTCACAGTAAATAAGTTAGCACTGTGCCTGTGGAGAGAGAGGATGAGTGACATCATATCGGAGTTCCTCAGCACCATCAATGGAGACACTGTGATATAAAGTATGAGTCACTATGACTCACTTTAGATTAATTAGCTGGGACCATGGAGATGATCACAAAGTACCTCCACAAACTGCACAGACATTTACAACATTTGTAAATATCTTCTAACTCTGACAATCAGGACATCCAGGGTTATTTTGCACTTTTTAATAAACAGATTTTGCCACAGTCAGTGGCCCACATGTCTTATTGTTGTGAGGAAGATTATGCTGCTCGCATTCCGTTTGACTGATGAGAAATAAATCATGTTCTTATTTGAATTTAAATTCTGATCTACTTCTCCTAAACCCTCCTTATAGGAGAAATAAGGAGCAAGAGACTCGACACATCCAAGACACATTTTCATGGATGTTCTGCTGTGGTCACTGGCTTCTCTGGATTTGAATTGGATCGCTGAGACACATTTCTGATATTGTGTAGGCTCATGTGTAAGCCAAACATGTTTTCTTAATCTTAATGTTATCTCAAGAATCTCATATATATAAAGATTAGTGGAGGGCAAGCGTAGGGGAAGGATATTTCTGAGGAGCTAAATGTAAGAAGTAGAAAGAAATAGTCTAAATCTCATGTTGATCTTAAATGAAGCTCAGTTATGAAGAAAAGCTTCAGACACTGAAGAGATTTTAATTTTAATTTTCTTTTGCTCTGGGGAAAGTGGTAATTTTTTATGTGCATATGTTTGTGGTTAATGGAAAATGTATTATAACAGACCAAAATAAAAATTCTTTAAGGTGGATTTTTACAAGATGTGAAAAAACAATATTTTGATTAATTCATTGTCGTCATGTTTCAAAATAATTTCACTACAACATTTTTATATTCAGTCTAATTTCTTACACGTTACAATTAAAATTGCAATATGAGTTTAGTAATTACCTGAGATAGTTTAGCTAAAACAAAAAAAGGAATATAATCTTCAAACATTGCTCCCTCTCCCCTGTAGAGGAGCACCACACACAATGCAGTACCGTCACCATGGAGACCAGATTACTACAGTAACATGTTAAACACACTCAAACTCACTGCATGGTCGTAAATACTGGTTTATAAGGCTCCTATGAGAACACAGAGAAAGAGGTTAACTCCTGTGGTCAACATTCACATACAAACCCAAAGGGCCCCATACCACGACTGCTCTCCTTTGAGGCCCAAGACAACACACACACACACACACACACACACACACACACACACACACACACACACACAGAGTGACCCAGATATTTCAGGCTGGACATGACTGCTGCTAAGCATGCACATATTGAGTGGCTACGCTTCAGATAACCCGCTCAGAAAGTCAAGCTACACCAAACAAAGAAGAATGAAGTGGGAGTGACCACATCCAGTCACCGTGGCAACAAGACCAGACCAGCAGCTTATATGTTTTGTGAGGACTGTTAGCGTTGGGCTGACAGTGAGTGTGCAGGAAGTTTTAGTTGTTAACTTTTTGGGTTGTATATGCAAATCTTTTTTTCACCCTAGGAGACTCTGGTCATTTCACACGTATTTATTTAAATGACATGCATACAAATCAGAGTATTGCAGAAATCCTACTACGTTATCACATTTGACAGACCTTGCTGCAAAGGCCTTGATGTGACCACAACTAAGCCTTGACAGTCTTGTTGATATCTCCGACTTCCTCATCTGCTACTGCTTTACTCCTCCATCCTCTCCTCCCTTCCACATATCAGCCTTCTCTCTTCCTACTTCGTGCTCTTTGTTCTCTCCTCCCTTCATGTCAGAGCCAGCACAGGATGCAGACTAGAGGGGGAGGCCACCATGACATCTTGACCCTGTTTAGACTTGGCTGTGAGAGGTCCAAGAGTGGTGTTATAAAGATGGATTAGTGTTGTAGAGTCCAGCCATCAAATGTGACTCTGCTCACTGTGCTCACTCTCTCAGCAACAAGTCCCATCAGTCGACAGAACTGCTGCTCACTGTTTTAGTTTTTAGTTTTTTGCACCAGTCTGAGTAAAACCTACAGACAGCTGTATATGGAAATACCAGACAACTTCACACATTCTGAAACCAGCCTGTCTGGCAACATCAATGATGCCACTGTCAAAGTTTTGAGTGCCTGGTTACACATAAACAAATGTTTCAAGGGCGAACCTTCACCCCCTGTTTACTTCCAATCCGTGCGAGCGAGGAGGACGATAAAACTTTGACTTCCTGCGGCGAGGCAAATTGCAACATGGCTTTGCGTGGAATTCATGTTTTGTAAACTTTGACCCATGTTATATCTGATTTGGTACAGGAGTTACCAAATTTCTGACGTAATCACTTTTAATCCAATTAACATCATTTTACAATCAGCTCTTAATAGTAGGTTTTCATATGAACTTATTCTAATTGTCATAATTGCTAAGTGCTTGACCATCTATCTGCAGACTGAGTAACTGAATGCTAGGACGTTTCCAGAGGAGACAGACTGGGGGCGGAATAATTTCAGCTCTTCGACATTATAATCAGAGGAACGCACATGCACACACCTACTCACACGTATAAACAAATGTAAGCCTGAGGCCAACAGCGCAGACTAGACACAGGCAGCCAGACATATTCTTTCAGAACAGAAAAACTCCTTGACTTCTTCCTCTGGATTCAGACATGCTTTCACAGGTAAAGTTTATTTACTTACCACAAACTTGTCAAGCCCAGTGCTTCCTGCGTTAGCGACAAAGATGCCTGAGTTGTGAGAAAACGTGAGTCTATCCGGCCTGCGATGGAAAGTTGCCCTCTCTGCCTCTCCACAGTCCATGTAGAGACGCACCTCCTCTTGCTCCACCACCACCTGACAGACAGAGCAAATAAACCCTTTAAAAATATCCCTTTTTCCCTGTATCACTTACAAATGTACTTACAACTCCAGGGTTTTCAGTTGACATGAGGCCTTTGAATCTATTATCATATCGTATCTTTCCGAGAGCGAAATTGTCTTTTTAATCCTACTCTTCCAGGGAGGTTGGGGTCAGCTGATATTTAAATTGAAAAAGCTGCCAATTAAATCAACACATGGACATTTTACATGTTTTATAGACAATGTGTAAATGATAAGAGTGTATTTACCAGGCTTTATCTCTACATTTAGAATATTTTAAAAATAAATCATCTTAACTCTTAAATCCTACCGAATGTACAAATTATTTTTTTATGTTTAACATGTCAGTTAATGTTCCCAAAGTTTTTTAATAGAAAACAAAGTAAATAAAGTGAGAGTGAGAAGAATAAGTTACAGCTCTTAAATTTTTTTCAAACATACAATCAAAGATTTTGGCAATCGCAGAAACAAACTATGCAAATCAATCGGAATAAATAATATAACATGATGAAATGCTTCCTTTTGGGTATTAGTCAGTCATCTCTGTCCTGCTTGCAACTGGTGCAGAATGCTGGTGCTAGACTGCTAACTGGTTCTCAGAAGAGGGACAGTATCTCACCTGTTCTTTCATCTCTGCATTAACTACTGGTTACGTTCAGGATCAAGGTTCTTCTAATAGTTTTTAAAGCTTTATATGGCCTAGCACCCCATCTCAGAGCTCCGCTGCTCCTTTTCCCATCCCCAGATCTCTTCGATCCTCAGACCAACAGCTCCTGGCTGTCTCTCAGTCGAGGTTAAGGGGTTAGGGTGACTGTGCCATCACTGTAGCCGCCCCAAGGCTATGGAACTGTTTACCTCTTTCAATTAAGTGTTCCCACTCTGTCTTTTAAAGCTATACTGAAGACCCACGTGTTCTCTCCTTTGACTGCCTCGAACTAAGTTGTTTTAAGCCTTGTGTGCCAAACGGTTGATTTGTGGACTAATGTTAAGCTTATTGGGTGGCTCTTACTATTCTTGGATTTTGTTTTTATCTTCTTTTATTCTACTGTGATTTCATTGGACAGCACTTTTGTCAACTCTGCTTGTTTTTAAATGTGCTAAAGACATAAATTTGATTCGATTTGAATGGTAATGGTAACAGGAAAGAATAAAAGAAGCGTATCAGCCAGTTAATCAAAGTATTCTGTAAAAGTGAGTGATGGGAAACAGGTAAATTATACCCTATCACCCATAGTCTTCAGCCTTGACTGAAGGACAGCTAACAGGAATGTTTTGATAGATCTCTGTCTATGGACTGCTGAACCACATAGCTCAGTGCTAAATTCTCTTGAAAGTCAAGAGCAGCATTTCAAAATCAATTCAAAAACACAGGCAGCTGGGAAAGATAAGGGAGATTTTTGTCATTTGGTTAAAGTCTTGCAGCTTCATTTTAGTAATTAATTAATACCCAGTATCAGTTCAATACCTATAATTTGTATTTATTACATTAACTGTTCCAGATGTGATGCTCACCGTGAACCGTGTCCACTGGTCAGTCATGTCGGGGACACTGAAGGCTGCAGCTTTGTGGCTGTGGGACACCTGCTCTCTGTCAGTGTAGTACAATAAGATGCTCTGGAGGCCCCCACGGACCGGAGTGAGGGCCAAACCCAGCTCCACCACCTGTTGCCGGGCGTCTGTGATGGCAAAGAGCATCCCTCCTCTTTGGCTGGCCGGTCGCACCTGCAGCAAGCATGAGGAAGAAAACAGCAGAGGTCACATAAAACTTAATGAATCATATGAATATTGCAGTTCCTCAAATACAAGGATGGAAATCATTCCTATATAAATCATACACTCATTCTGTATTAATTGTAACAAGGCAATAATACTGTTTTAAGGAATTTCAAGGAGAACGAATTAGGACCTGAATTTTAGCGTTGCCATATCATCAGAATTCCACCAGGTGGAAGCACAAAGAGGGTCGAGCTAACCATTAGGTGTTTTACATCAAAATAAATTCCTGTGACCTGATAATAGCTAAGCACCATGTTTGTGTTTCCAGACCACTGTATTCAAAGCCATGGTGACGCCTTAATCACTGCATGAGGTTTAAAAGGTTAGAGAGTTCAACTCTCAGTAGTGTTACCGTGACGATGATGGCAAAATCTTTGTAGAACGCCCCCGGCACGAAGGTCTTGGTGAGCCGGCCGATGTTGGCTTCGGGCCCAAAGTTGTAAGCTGGAAACCCTTCATATCCAGGAGTGAAAGAGACCGAGGGAGGGAGCGGCACGCCAATTAACTCAGTCAGGTCCAGGTGACCCCCCGAGCCTCGCTCTGAGAGAGACAGAGAGAAGACAACGTGAACATGTGTAAATGGAAATAAAGAATGAGTGACAGGTGGGGAGAAATCATAGTACTTTGATCCAGAACTCTCAAAGTTGGTATCAGTGAAAAAGAGCATATGATCTCACCCAAGATCAGTGTTTCAACCAATACTTTCACTTCCTGTTACACTACATTACCACCACTCCTTTTCTTTTCTTGACAGAAGGATTACTTGACTGACTGCAGGTATCTCTGGCTCCAGAGCTGCAGGATCCAGATCTGACACTGCTCAGCTATTATCATTATTATAACTACTACTTTTAACTGGTGCTGCTATCATTAATCATATATCCATGCAAACGACTATATTTATTTTCACTGTGACAGCCAGTCAGGCAGAGCTTAAATATGTCAGTTACACAACTGTTCCTTGTCTCTCTCTCCTCTCTCTTCGCTCCCCTCTTTTCTACCCACATCTCCTCTCTTCCCCATTTCTCCCCCAACCAGTTGAGGCAGACGGTTGCCCAGTCTGCTTCTGTTGGAGTTTTCTTCCTGTTGAAAGGGAGTTTTTCTCTCTACAGTGTTTGTTTGTAGTTGGAACAGTTGTTTTTTTCTGTATGTATAATACCTGAACTGAATCCACTTGAAATGTCCACTACTGGTGTGTGTTAAAGGTACAGTGGTGGTTCTGGCTGATTCTTGAAACTCCTTCCCCTTTGTCTTTTACTTGTAAGATACTGTCGTTCACAACATTACAGAAAGGAAGAGCGGTACATGTGAATCATCCTGACATGACTGTGATTTGACTGAATTTGATCCAGAGTCTCTCTGCGCCTCGTTGTCCTGCCTCTCATGCACTTAATCCTCCCAAAGAGAAATGCACGCAAGCACACAAGTGTGGCCAATTAGAGTATTTAGTTTGTACGTGATGAGACGGTTTCACATTCCCTTGATTCCTTCCACTTTGGAGCCTGTCTCCCGTAGCGACAAACTCTCATCTCCGCATTCCAGCCAGGCTCACCCCTGATACCTACGTATATCTCTGTTATGCGCACACACACATACACATGCGCAAACGCACACACTCACACACACACAGAAATGCATTTGCTTACATGTCAAACACATATCTCACCCACATGAACACACAAGAACTCCAGACCAGACAGCGCAAAATTTGGGGCTCTCTAATTCATCAGCCTGACCAACTGGAAACAGTTGATTAGAGGGTTTAGTGTGTGTGTGTGTGTGTGTGTGTGTGTGTGTGTGGCCGACATCTGTGGTCCTCTTTACATTTAATTTACGCATTTATTTTCGCAACAGAAGTGCACTCACAAAACACACACACACACATAAACACACACACTCTCTTAGTGAGGACACTCATAGGCATAATGCATTCCCTAGCCCATTACCCTAACCTAAAGGGATAGTTCACCGAAAAACGTAGAGTAGATAATCCTATAATTTACATTTTTCGGTGAACTATCCCTTTAACAATCACAACTAAATGCCTAACACTAACCTAAACTGAAACCTAATCTGAAACCCAAGTCTTAACCCTGAAACCGAAAGTGGGTCACAATGTGATGACTGGCCAAAATGTCCTCACGTTGTAAGTTGTGGTGGGATCTCTATATAAAAGGGGCTAGACACACACACACACACACACACACACACACACACACACACACACACACACACACACACACACACACACACACACACACACAGTAACGTGTTAACAAAGCCCTGCCTGCAGACAAATCCCTCTCCACTGAACATCATGTGAAATGGATTTAATCGCTGATTCTTCAGAATAATTCATGCTGGCATCAGATGAGATTTTAAACACATATCTCACACAATGCATGTTCCAGACCTTCCCCACTGATTCAACACGGCCATGACCAGATCTAAATCTTCACCTTATAAGTTGTTCATTCATACATTCATGGTCAGACAGATGAGATACTCCAGTGTCAGTTAGACGTCAGATCAGTCAGTAAATCACATCATTCTTTCAGTGTCATTCATAGTTTTCAAACCAGTCGTCTTCATTTTGTGTCCTTTATTCCCCATTCTGACTCCCTGCTCCTGAACCTAATCCCCATCATGCTCGTGGCCACGTGGACGCCTGATCACCTTGTGTAGATTTATGAACCCAACTTAAACAACCCCCTTGACGCTGCCATATATAACCTTTTAAATCCACCTCAACCCTGACGAGCCACACAAAAGCTTTCTGTTCCTTTGTTGATCTCAGCTTCTTACGCAGGCAGATATTTCTGAGTCACATACCAACGTATCACAGAAACAAAAGGCACAGCTTCTGTTCTGCATCACACACAGGGACATGATTTTGTACTAAGTTGCAGAAACTATATATTTTGAAGATTAGATTGTGTAGTGAAGAGACTACTGACCCAAGTTGGATTCAAAGAGAAACAGTTTGTCTTCTCACACAGTTTTACCTTAATCACATGTTAACACAAAATATATCAGCTTGACTCCACCTTCTTCACTGATATTCACCAGCAGCATTTGCTCTGTTTCCAGTTTACATACTGAGTTAAGTGTCATACTCAAAGCTGCACTTATTAATATTTTAATACCTTGGGTTCTTTATTAAGGTTGCTTAATACAGAAATTAACCATTCACCTCCACAACTGTAGCATCTTTCAGCAGTTTTGGTTTTATGTCGCATAGTTTAACTGTTTGCCCATATTAACAAAATATGTCAATGTTGTGTTTACAACTTGTTTCTGCTGCCTCCAAGTGGCCAAAAAGAACAACAGTGCACTTTAAGTTTGACGGTATATTATATCCAATATAAGAGAATGGTCTCAACAATGAACAACATAGAAAAAGGAAGACATAATATTAACATAACATAAATATTTCTTGTACAAATATAATGTCAATTTTCCTGACATGTCATTAATCTCTGCTTTTTATTGTGGAATACTGGATAGTAAATAATAGTTATATTAACATAACATATATAGAGCATTCAAAAAACATTCCTCTTTGCTCGTTGGCAACCTGTGATTAGGGACCTGTGACAATTCATGTCTTTCAGGGTTTAAAATGATCAATTTGCTGTTTTACAAATGTAACCTTTCTAGTTTTTAATACTGAATATGAAGCAAACCAACCCAGAGTAATTATGTTTTTATGCTGGAGACAGATTTTAGGAAATACATTTGAAAAACACCCCATCAACACTCACCACTCTTCCAGTGTTTCAGTGGTTTGTTTTGGGGCCTGGTTTTGCTGTCTGCACCTGCATTCTCCTCTGGAGATAGCACCCCACGTTCTGCAGTGATACGGCCAGAGATGAACTCTCCAGGCTCGGGTGTAGGCGCCAGAACAGACCCCTCTGTCTGAGTGCCATCCTCCACTCTTTCCTTCGTCACCTGCACTCCCACTTGCCCTGTTGTCCACAGGGTGTCAGAAAGGCCCGGGGAGGTGATGGATGGAGAGGTGGAAGAGGGAGGAACGGAGGGAGGAGAGGAGCCTGAGCTGGTTTTGGGGTTTGCCCAGATGAAACTCCACCACTGGGCTCGTGCAGGAGAGCAGAAGAGGAAGAGGAGAGCAAGAGAGAGGCGAAGGGCTCCCATCCTCTTTCTGTGTCACACACACCCACACACACACACACTGATGCACGCTGATCCTGTCCACTGTGGCCACAGAACACTACACATGTGCAGGACAGGTGCTGTGAGAGGAGGCACACGCACAGGCCTACAGAATGTGTAAAAGTAAATCTCAGCACTTCAGGAGATCCAGTGTCTGCTCTTCCTGTCCTCTCCGCTGCTTCTTCACATTTCTCTTCTCTTCTTCTGCCCTCTCGTTAGAAGTCCTTGCTCTCTCCGTCCGTCTCTGTCTCTTGCTCTGTTTCCAACTCCCTGACATCTCTCTCTTTTTGCCTCCCCCCCTCTCCCCCCTGTGTAATTACTCACTCCCCCTCCTTTGGCACTCCACCACACAGTTGACTTGGTTTTCTCTCCCCTCTTCCCTCAGACAGACAGATTAGAGAGTTAGTTAGTTCACTAATACTCCTCCTCCTCCTCCTACTCCTCAGCCTCCTTTCCTCTCTCCCTCTGTGTGAGATCTTTCCGCAACATATGAGCAGCCTGTCAAACTCTCCGATGCATCCAGAGGCACTGGTTTAGAGCAAAGAGCATCATTCACAATGCTGCATCCTCCGTCCTTTTTCCTAACACAGTGTTAATACACAACTTATTGAAATGTCAGAGCGATGCAAACTGTTGAGCAGATCAAACACTGATGCATCTAAATGATCATAAAGGTCTCTTTAAGTATAGATATCTTGTTGTCACCTGTGTCGGTTGGTCCAGTTATATTCTGGTTTGGGAAATATAAAGTCGTAATAGATGAGAGCTTCTTGTTGATTCAGAGAACAGAGCAGATATTATTTATCGTGAAAACAGAAAATTCGCTTGTTCAGAGCAGAATTTATTTTGTCGTGTGAATACAATACGCTTCTGTCATAATTGAACCGAGGGGAGAAATTATAATTGGTGAAAAAAAAGTACTGCCCTCCATCCAAATTAATATCCCAATTATCTCTGATTTATTTATAAGCAGGATCAGAAGAAAACTGTTTTACGGACTAAAGTAACATTCTATATTTCTGATTTGATTTTGGTTATCAGTTTTATCTCTGTACCTCAACATTAGCCCCATGATAAAACCTTCACCCATAGCTACTGAAACTTTGTCCTTAATTTACCTAGTTTTAATTAATGCCAGATAAGGCATCATGTTGGTGTTAATTCATAATTCACCTGACTAAACTAGTGAGGACTTTGGTCATTTTTAGACGTTTCAAAATAACCAAAGCTTAAATGGAAACATGGAAACATACAACGTGTTGCAGCTCAGTGATCAGGGGCAGAGGGTGCGAGGCCCCATGTCGATGATGACAAAGGGAAGTCTGTCCTTTTGTATTGTGCTTCTCTAAATGTTTGGAGAGGATGAGCTGGAGCTGCTGTGTTGCTGAGGATGGTGCGGTGGGTGGAGTTGTTTGTTCAGGCTGATACTTTCAGTGTGTGGTCAAAACGATGTATGTTTCGGAGCACGTTGTTTTTGCAATTTCATCAATATCAAAGTTTCAAGCAAAGAAAGGGCAGCCATTTTGACTTGTAACAGCAGGAAAAGCACATGAACAAATGGATGAGGTTCTGGTGTGTTAGAGAGACAGCGAGCACAATACCAGCACCCAAAAACCAAAGTGACATGTTCAAATCTTATAAATCTGCAATGGGAGTAAAACAATATACATGTGTATAATATATACATGTTTTTATCAGACTGATGTTTTTTCAAATGTTCACATTTCGGATATGTTTGGTTTGATTGGTTATTTGATGCTATTAAATGGGGTGAAACTTTGACTCCAGTCGAGCGTGTATGCTGATGGGACCTCAATCATCGTTAAATAAAATCGAATAATAATAATCTGAATCTGCTAATTCATCTGAAATCAATGATCGATTCCCTTTTCATCCATACATTGCACTCACAGTTCTCAGCCATGTTTCCTGCTCTACTCTACATTTCCTTCCCCTGACTGACTTGTGTGGAGAAGGGTTGTTAGTTGTAGTCTGCTGTTTGTCCTTTTTTTTTTTTTTTTCTCATATTCTGGCCCCATGCTGGTCAGAACGCCACACAGCAGTTGTGGGAAAATAAGGATGGAGGGGGGGGGGTCTCTAATGGAGCAGATGATGGGCTTAAGATTTAAAGAGTAGGTGAGAGAGAGAAACCCCCCAGGGGAAGACGCTTGATTTGTCATGGATTAGCCACGGATGGGGGGGTGGTGAGGAGGGGATAGAGGGGGTCAGGAAGATACACATGGGGGGCAGCCCTGACGCTTCACCACAGGGAGACCTGGCATGTCATACCAACACACACACACACACTGTTACGTGTATTGAGTGTGTTGGTGTGTGCAGGGGTCTCTCTCTCTCTCTCTCTCTCTCCCTTGCTCTCTCCTCCCTTTGTCCTGCAGGTGAGAAGTGGAAGATTGGCTGCCAGCTCCAGAAGATCTGTGGATGGCTCAAACTTCAGCCAAGTGGCCGATCTTTTGCTTTGTTCTCCCTCTGTTGCTTTCTATCAAGCAAGGTTTGTGGTGGGGAGGTTGAACTGAGGTAAGGCTGGGGTACCATATACATTTTCACACATAGGAAGAAATTGTTATGTACTCTAGGTTATGGGTTGTTGCCACTGATGTACTTTTATTAGTTTCAGACACGTTTTTAGATAAGATAGTCAGGCCTTTTGTGTTATTTTACTTTCTTACAGATAGAGTTGAGCTAGGCCCTATTTTGTTGTCCTTTGTTTATTTTGTTTGGCACAACCCCCACAGTTCCTCCTTCCCCCGCATATTTCAAACCTACCTTTGTTATCTACCATCAGTTAAATTGGAAATAAACCTTTTTTCTTTGACTGCCTCACGTCCACCCTGAGTTATTTCTTTGTTAATTGTCAGTGTTATTGTTTCTGCAAACACGGAAAAGTAACACACACACACACACACACACACACACACACACACACACACACACACACACACACACACACACACACACACACACACACACACACACTTCTACTTCCTTCTAATTCTACTGACTGTTCTCTGGGTCAGAGGGGGTTGTTTCTGACTAACGGTTAGCAATTGATGTTGTAGACATCATTACAACAGGATATGCATTGAAAGTAGTGTCAACTAACATTATACACAGTGTGTTTATCAGAACTGAAACATGCTGCCTCCTGGGTCGCAATATGTTGAGTTGATCATGACAGTGACACTGAACCACAACAGTAAACGTTGAGGGCCATAAAACCAAGACAATGAGCTGAACTGTGGACTTAGTTATTTATTCTTTGTGGGTCCGACACTACATTGGCCCTGTGCAAACCAAGTATTTAGAATGTGTATCGAGTGATCAGATTTCACGTATTTGATTACAAAGACCAATTTCTGTGTTTTTTAGCCAGAGTACACAGATGTGTCTGTGTCTGTGTGTGTGAGACAAAGAGAGGGACTTTAATGTCCTCCATACAACTCTACAATATTCAATATTCACTTTCCATAGTAAAGTTAATTATTTTCTGTATTGAAAATCAACATGTTGCACAATATAAAATGCTCTTAGTCTACTTGGCTACCTAAAGTATTTGTGGAGAACTTTATCTTTATAAACCATCCTGGGGACCCTGACCTGTAGGTGGCGTTGTCCAACCTCGAGGTTGACTAGTCCTCATCATTTTGCCTCGGGTACATATGTAACTATATGAGCACACTCTCTATTAGTCTCTTGAAGCAAATAAATTCAACCACATGACAGTAACACTTTGCTTTAGAAATCCTCGTTAAGTTTGAAAAGATACACAATAATAATGTAGAGTTTTACATGTTTGCACATAAACCATAAGACTAGTAACAAATGTAAACAAGAGTTTTCTGAGATTACTTTTTATTATATAACTCATTAAGGAGAAACATTGTCATCTCATAGTTTTCCAACTAAATCACTGTTTGAGCAACTTCAGGAATCTTACAGATATTAAACTGTTGTTTCTAAGCTGCAGCAGCAGCAGCCAGTCAGAGACAGAACAATAACAGGAGGTCATTAAGCTGTCACCTATAAACTCGGACAAGTGGTCATCATATTTGAGGATAAATCAAATGAAAGGATGTAAGGGATCATTGCCATGGCCCTTTTTCCAGGCATTTGCCGTCACATAAAAAGAAAGCAGCCACTTTCATGTGCAGTGAAAAGCTGCAACATTCTTATGAGTATTCTCAGACCCCTTTTTTTCCATTCGGGGTGACCCCGTTTAGGGCCTCTGGATTCCAGGAAGAATAACCCTTTCACCCCTAACCTCTCTCTCACTTCCCGCTCTTACCTAGCAACCGCCCCAACAATAAACTCTAATTGGTTTACTGTCACAGCCGATCGCACGGGGATGCCATGGATTTATTCGCAGAAATGAACAGTTAAGTGGCTGCAGGAGGAGAAATCATGAGATCGGGAGACTTTGAAAACGTTTGACACATAATTTCAAGACACAGCTACTAGAACTACTTGTATAACTCTGAAGAAGAGCCAATCATCTGCTTGATGTTTTTGAGATTAATATATGTTGCATTTAAAAACTGAATTATGTCCGAATCAAATCAGGTCAGAAAGTATTTGCATTGAATGATATTTATTTGTGTAGAGTAAACTTACTACTTACTTACTTACTTACTTGCTAGGCCCTACAAGAAGAAATAGTGTTTGTTGTATATTTGCCTCTTTCAATAACAACATCTAAGTACCTGTTGGTGCAATGGTGGCCCCCATCTAGTGGCCATAAACAGAAATACATGTGAGAGTTGTTCAAACCACACTATTTTATTTGCTACACGTGTTGTTTTATGATTTTATTATCATGGTTTGAATGTTGTATCTGTGTTTTATTTTATTCCTTGATCTTATTTTCCTTTTTGAGAGGTGCTGTATAAATGAAGTTTATTATTATTCATATTATTTACACAGCAGAAATTGTCCAATCAAAATAAGTGACACACATATATATTATGAAGTCCGTCTGAAGGTCCATGAAGTGAATATGTCAGTTTACATACCAGACCATCAGTCATTCATTTCTGTGATTAATGAGAAATACCTAATTAGTTTCTGAGGCGAATCCTTTGTATATTTACTGTCAAAACAATTAATAAAGTACCAGCTAAGGAAGTTTTACATGAAAAAAAAAAATGTTACACAGAACCCAGGTTTTGTTAATACAGTTACATGATATCCACACAAAATGTGATGGATATGAAGAGATGCTAATATAACTGTAGTGATACATGAGCCCAAAAAATGCTTGGGAGCAACTGTCCATGACCTCAGGATACACCACACATAAATACAAGTATTTTGCTGGTTTAAAATAGTCCTGCAGGGAAATACTAATATAAAGATTAGTACAATAACACAGAAAATATTTCTTTAACAGACTTCACTGTCCAATTCTAAGATGATGGTCTGAGTCCTGTTTCTGTGTGTACGTAATAAGTGTCATGTGGGTGTGTACTTATTTTGTGTGTGAGTGTACAGGATGGTCCACTCTGCCAAATAGAGCGAAAGAAGTTTTGGCTCTCTGGTCAGTGTTTTTGTGCCAGAACAACACAGTACTCATTTACAGGGCAGAACAGTTGTGAACCATCTGTTTTTAAATAAAATAATCCTTCACAGACTAATGCTCTAAACGCCAAACTGATTCATTCAGCTCAAAAGATGAACTGTACCATTCAAGCTTTATTTAAACTGGTTAGGTCAAACAGGCACAAAGTCATCTGTGGAATTCAAAGTTGCTTTTTGTCTTGTGTTTCTTTTGTGTGACTATATTTTATTCTAGTGCCAGTATATGTTTGAATGACACATCCTCTAAACCAACCCTAAAACCAGAGGTCCAGGTGGGCAGGCTGCTAACGTCAACAGAGAGGACCTGTTCTCAGGTAACAGTATACCACACAAACACATTTTCTGATGCTCTCACACACATGCACGTTGTAGCCAGTAGCCGAGCAGTCAATGAAGCCTGTGTTGCTAAGCTGTTTTTCTCATGCACCTCCCCCTGCTAACCTTCCCTTCCTCCCTCTTCCACTCCGACAGTGTGTTTTCATTTCATATTTCAAGGCCATGTTCAGGAAACGTTTGGACTGCATTTATAAGGTCTTGTTGGAAAGGCCGGTCAAAGAAAGAAAGAAAGGTTGTTAAGCTACTAAGAATCATTAAGTGGAGGAGTGAGTCATTATCCAGTCTATTTAAAAATATGCAGCCAATAGAGTCACTGATATGCTTCAATAAAATGAAGCAAGCACACTGGTCAAATACAGAACAGAACTTCAGGATAAACTGGCTGTGAACTATAACTGATGCTAAAAAGTGCATTATATTTTTCCTGAATCAGAAATGCTGAATTGAGAACATTTAATTGATTGCTGCATGAAAGTATGTTCTAAAACACTTTGCATCATTTTTTTCTTTGACACAAATTGTTAATCCAAGTTGTAATTTACTTTCACATCACAGAGGGGCAGCAACACTTTCTGGCTGAGGCTCTGAACACGGTTGCGGTTCAGTGGTGATTGTGTCGGCGGGACAAGATCCCTGTGTCTGATCGAATCTCTTTTGTGTCCGGAGACGGCAGGTGGGACACAAAGAATGCCCGGAATGTTGGAGATGATGTCCGACGTGCACGCACAGAGACATAGGCTGCACAATGACGTGCACACGCACTCTTTGAACCTCTGGCTTCAACCTCCATCCTCAGTGATGACAAATGGACTACTTGCAGGCAAGATGATGTGTGTGTGTGTGTGTCTGTGTTTGTGTGTGTGTGTGTGTGTGTGTGTGTGTGTGTGTGTGTGTGTGTGTGGGTGGGGTACCATCACTTCTTTACATTCGAGGTAAAATACAGTTTTAAAGTTCTTAGTAGCCTCAACTGGTTCAATAGAATTAAATTAAATGGTCATTTAGGCATTTAATTCAAATTAATATGGATATGGTTAAAAAACTAAAACATTGAAATAAAAAGGTTCAGGTGACTTTGAAGAACCATTTAAGAACCATTATATTATTATTATTATCAGTGGTAGTAGTAATACTAGCTAGCAATTTATATAGGACACCTACGCCCATCCTTTGCAAGGGAAAAGAGGGGGCAAATGGGAACGTTAAGGGAGGGATAGAAGAAGGGGTCTCTTAAGAACGGACAAGAAAAAAATAGTGAAAAGAAAACAGGATAAAAATAGGGAGTCAGAGATGTTGTCCCTAGGGTAGGATTAACCCAAACAACTGACCCACCTACACATCTAAACACATGAGCCTAAACTTAAAGTATACCTGACTTCTCTCCAGACAGGGTGTTCTCTTGTTTCGGAGAGGTTCATCATCTGAGAATGTGTGTGTGCCATTATGAGTCAGAGATCACTTTCTGAGCCAATAGAGCATGTGAAAGTATATAATCTAGATTGCGTCGCGGTGAATGACAAATCATGTTGGGTAACATGATAACACACACAACTGATTCAAAGCAACAAGTCATGGGATAACTGATGGCAGATTACAATAAACCTTTAGTGTGTGGATATGAGGCAGAGAGAGATCATGGACAGATAGATTTTCGTTGTCCAAGAATGGAGGTATTACTTCATCTGCTTGTAGCAAACATCATAGCAGGCCTATCTTATTCAAATTAATCTAACAGGTATGAGAGAGAAAAGACACTCTAACAACTCCCCTGTTCATCTAAACTCTTAAATCCATTTAAAACCTGTGTGCTTTTGACGAAAGCCAGCATCACTAACATCAAGATAGTTCTGGATAATGACCGGGGTGGGCATCCAGCCAATTGCCTGAGAGGAGTCATGGGGCCGGCCTAACACAACCTAAGACAGAAACACACTTGACTAACCAGAAACAGGCATGTGGGCGAAGGTAAATTTAGTTTATCTAACTTTGAGTATCATAAAAAGATTAGCTCCATTTTAAGTGGTCGAAATTTTACTACATGGACAAACTGTGGTTTAACTTAACACCCGAGAATTCAAAAGGCCTCGTGTTGTCAACTACTGAATCCACTACTGAATCTTTTAGCAAGAGTCCCAGCAAGCACAAGGTTTCGTCCTGTAATGTGACCTCTGACCTCCTTCCACAAGGTTGGGAACCGGAGGGTGGCTGGTTCATCACCTCCTGGGCACTGCCGAGGTGCCCTTGAGCAAGGCAACGAACCCCCCAATTGCTCCCCGGGAGCCTTCATGTGTGTATTGTGTTCCGTGTGTGCTGTGTTCACACGGATGGGTTAAATGCAGACGTGAAATTTCCCCATGTTGCATGTAGTGCTGTGTGTGCATGATTGTGTGGGACAATAAAAAGGAATCTTAATCCTTAATCCTTAAAAGTAATACCATTGCTTTGAACTATGACAAAGTAACTTCTGCCGGTTAGAATATGCAGGGCGGCTATGGCTGAGGGGTAGAGCGAATGTCCTCCAACCAGAAGGTCAACAGCTCAATCCCCAGTCCTCCCCATCTGCATGCCAATGTGTCCTTGGGCAAGATGCTGAACCCCAAATTGCCCCTCATAGAACAAAAACATGCTGCTAATAGATTGTACTGTGTGAATGGAAAACTTGAGTGGTCATCAAGACTAGAAAAGCACTATATAAATAGAAACCATTTGCCATGCGGCCAGAATTTCCAGCTCTTGGAACAAATGACAAGGCATCACTAGGTCTTAAGTTTGCTTACATTAGCCAACAGTGGGTTGTAATTAAAAAAAGACAATCAGTTTTGACATGATTGTTTTGAATTAAGCAACAGTGTCCTGGATTTAACAAAGTGAAGATGTTATTAACCTCTATCAAAACTTACATAATCCTGGCAAAAAAGACATTTCTATTATGTTTTACATTTGTTGTGATGAATGTGCAACCACTCATTTATACATCAAGCAATAGCATCTATTTGGTGTTTTTCTTAGTCCAATAGTCCAGTTAGCTCTGATTTGGTCTCCACCAACACCAACGATATCTGACTAGCTGCTAAACTCTGTGGTTGCTAACTTTGCTGCTTTGTGCTGAACAGACTGTCAATCTAAAGCTGGTCTGCAGCCTCCTGCTGCTGCTGGAAACATGAAGGGGCCCTCACATGAAAGCAAAACAAACATACAACACTTACAGCTAAGTTGGTTGATACTTTTCTGGTGGTTTGTCAGTAAGTAATTTTCAGCTATCATTAACACAGTAAAATGATTAGACTACATTAGTGCAGCTCCAGGGTAAAGGTATATCCCATCAAAGTAAACTGAAGTCGTGTTAATCAGTTATGATTTGGTGGCATGTGATTGGAACTCAAGCTCTGCACTGATTGGTTTAATGGTTTCCAGGCTGCCTGTCCATCCACAGATTATTAAGACAATAACCAATTGACTAAGCTACTGATGAACTTCTGACTTGGGACACACACACACACACATTACACAGAGAAACACACAAGTCCTCTCAATGCTACACAGCAAAATCTGCAGCCTGTTTCAGAAGAAAGAATGCATTGTCAGGACCCGTAGGGAGGTCAGAGGTGGACATCTGTGGAAGGACAGTTTCCATTACATCAAGTCCGTCCAACCCCTGCTATCCTTTCACCCTCACCTCACCCTCTGAAATACTCTGACAAAGGCAGAGGAAGGACACAGCAGAGAGGGACAACAGCGTCATCAAATGAGCAGTGATGTTTAGTGTCATGACTTTTAAACTCTTGGATAAAGAGGTTTTTGATTATGGACTCTTTTGGTTATTTGACTTTGACCTGTGTTTCCTTGTTTAAAGATTTGTGTTCATCTTGTGTTATATTCTGCCTTTACATTTGTGTTTAACTCTGTTTCCTGTTTATTTTGAAATTCTGATCTCCCTTGTTTCGGGTCTATTTACTTCCTGCCTTTGTGTGTTTCCCTCCAGTTGTGTTGTCTTGATGTGTTTCACCTGTTTGTCCTGTGCCACCTGTCTCTAGTTTGTAATCAGTTCAGTTTGTATTTAAGTCCTCAGTTCTCTCTTGGTCGAGTCCTCTGTTCAGTTCTGGTCTTTGTCTCTGTCAGTTGTGTTGTCTGGTTGTTTTATTCTGCTTTGTTTTTGCTTGGACAGTTTGAGTTTTGCTTTTTGTTTCCTGCTAGGCCTGCTCCCTGTTGTGTGTGTGTTTTTTTTTTTTAATGAATTCTGTTGTTTGAATTGGACTTGCCTCCTGCCTCACTCCTGCACTTAGGGTCCACCTGCTCTCCACACAAACCCTGACAGTTTATATTATTATTACTTTCCATGTGTTGGTGTCTGCTGAGAAAGCTGGGACAGCTGGATTCAGAAAGACAAGATCAGACAGATAGGCCAGCAGGCTGACTGATTTGATGCTCAGTGCCTGTAAATCCATTCCCTCTTTATAGTCATCTCATTTGTAAAACTGTCCCAAAATCCCTGTTTGAGGAAATCCCAAATCAAGAATTTGCATATAATATTTCCCACAAAGACCAACCATTCTTTGCTAATGTGCACATTTAATGTATAGCACCATATTGCACTTATCAAGATAATTAGGATATTTGTCTTGTATTACATATGTGTGGTGAATGCATTCTCACAATTTAAGGCATCTTCTCTAGAGATTAAGAAATAATGTAGATATTTGTTATTGTGTTCATCTCAGCTTAATTCTTGACTTGCGATAACGTCATCTACATTGGACCGACCACGGCAGTCAATAAAAACATCTGGTATCATAGATATGAGTTGTTACGCTATTTACATCCGCTGACATCCTGCTTATGCATGTATAAGTTTCAGAGCTCTGAATGTGAGAAGCTGTGTGTGTGTGTGTGTGTGTGTGTTTGCTCAGCTGCGAGTGTTGTTCTCAGAGCAAACAACCCTGCAGAGCTTCTCACATCGACTCATCTCCTCCTCTAATACGAATGGTAATGAAAAACAAGGGAGGCACAGTGATGGGGGAATTCTTTTGCTCATGCAAAGTGTCAGCATCACAATCATGGTGTGAGGCGTGAAACCCACTGGGCACCGCTGATGTGACAAACGGACGCATTCATGGTACTGTAGGAAGTTTTGGACAATAAGCATCAGTGAAGTCCTGCAGGTCTGTGATGTGATGTATTTTGGAAGTGCTCCACTCTGGGTACTGTGACGGACATCTCATGTGAGCCTCATGGAATGAAAGACAACCTTCAGTGAAATGTCGACAGGAAAATATTATCTCATGTTCCCTCCACAGTCCCTCTGGCAGAATACCATCCATTGACGTCCACCCACTGAACCCTCACAACAAAATTCACTATTGTTCAGAACTGCAGAAGTCAAAGTTTTGCAGGGTGGTGGTATTTCTCTTCTCTACACCCTTCTTCAGCAAGTCTGTCTGATGAGATACTCATAATACAGTGCACGCCATGTGCGCAGGTGCAGTCATCAATGCAGTATAGTAATATTACTGCTCAAATGGCACTTTTCTGCACACAAAGTTAAACCATTCCCACGCCTTGCAACAGATGTGGGCACACTGAGTATTTCTATTAAGGTATGGGGCCGACAGCAATACCACTATATCAAAATATAAAAAAACACAATTTAATATAATATACTGAAATGTACAGTGAATCAAACTCATTTGGTCAAATTTGAAAAGGGAGATGGATTGTTTGTGTATTCTAATCATACAATTGTTGATATATTTGTATAAAACCTTGCTTCTGGTGATTATTCCCAATTTGTTAAATCAATGGGGAAATTATACTAAAATACAAAACTGTAAAAAGACAACAACCGGTTGTTTAGTTTTAATATTCAGGCTCAGCGTGACTCAAACTTTCGGTGTGTTACCAGTGTTGTGCTGATGAGTGCTAATCAAAGGAGTGGTATAGATCTTTCTTTCAGTGTTGCCTCCAATTTAGTAGCAATTAAAAGTGGGGTAACTGTTTATTTATGTCATTGTCCAATAACAATACCTGCCTATGTCTGTGCTGTCAAAGTGCTAACAAAAGCAGATAAAAGATGGTTCTGTGTTACAATCTTGTCAGTATTCTCTGAGGTATGCAGCTTGGTGATTGGGATTTACTGGGATTTACTCATTGGGAGCACTACCAACCAAAACAGAGAATTAGGAGCAGGCACTCAGCAGAACATTCATGTCGCCTCAGGGAGCGACAGGGGAGAAGTGGAGGGGAAGAATTCAGGCTGCGAATGCAAAGGTAAATAATGGTGGGGCAGCTGTGGCACAGGACTTTGAAACAGGAACACGCGTGTTGAGTGCATATTTCAAATTCAATTACTTTTCCAGAAATTAAACAAACACAAGCTTCACATTTTCATTTTGGTGTTAAAGAATATGAACTGGTGATACTACATGGATAGTGCTGCCAGATTGTGAGAAGGACATAAAGAGGTCAAAGGTTATCACGTGAGGGTTTGTGCTGTTTGTTGTTAGTAATTTACACAGTTTTGTCCTTAAAGGGATCAAGTGCGTGCCGTGAATGTGAAGGAGCTCTCCGTCTGCAAACAGCACAAGCTTCAGAATTTCAGAAGCCACAGACCCAAATATGCAAACGCATAAACACATTCACACAGAAAGACAGTGTGCTCGAACTTCCCCTTTAAACTCACGCAGTTATTAGATTTTACCTTCAAGTGAGCAGGATGTTGTACACGCTGGAGCTGGAGCAGTTACGTAAAATCAAACAGACGGGACAAGGGAGGAGAGGAGGATTTTGGCACCTTAGGGTCTTGAAGGGTATTTGATGTTTAGGGAAGTAATGAGTGAAGCAGGATTACGAAGTTAATTTTTGATATTGGTCTCTGATGTAGATTTTAGCGGTAAAGTTTCATGAAACAACAGAATCCTATTTTTCCTCAATGTCAATTCTTGACAAATATATCTGAGCTTTTTTAAACATATAATATGAATATTATGTAACATTTAAATCCTCTAATGTCATACATTTACCATAACTAAATGTCACATCATTTGCTGTAAAATTAAGAATGCAGATACTGCATGTACCTGATTTAGAGATGTACAGAAACACAATACATGTTATGGTTCTGATAATACAAACATAACATCAACATCATAGCAGTGCACCCGCACAGAACAGAAGTCCATATTATTATTATTATTATTAACTAAACCTCACACAAACATGTTTAATTTGAGATTAATGCCTAATTAAGGCAGAAAAAGTCAAATCGAAGTGGGAAAAGCCATGGAGGTGAAATATCAGTCTTTGATGTCCTGAGACACACTGCAGGAGAATTCCTGTTCCTCACAGGTTATGACTAGGATTTCATGACGTCACCTCATTAGCTCTTCAAACAGTCAGTGGCCAATTATCTACTTTCATTATCAGCAGAAGGTCTAGATGCTGTGGAGGAATGTGGACTGAAAAACCACTGCTGTGTTTTCACATGGGGAGACACAGAGGCAGGTCGCCATCCACCACTCTGTGTGTGTAAGCTAACACTTAGAGCCCTTATTCTGTCTTTAGATTGTTAAATTAACTATATTAACTGGAATGTTGGGTTCATTATATCTCATAAATAGTTACATGTTTTGTCATAGTAAATTATTTACTCTACAATTCTCCTTCACTCATTTTATCACACATGGCACAGTTTGATGTCTTGCTAAAATCAGTTGGGCATGATGATGTAAGCAGGGATTGAACCACAAACCTCTGGTTACTGGATGACCCACTTTACCTCCTGAACCACAGTCGACTATATTTTTGTGACACTGTTGAGAACAGTTAAATTGCCTAGATGTACTGATTAATCTAAAATACACCCACGATTTAGCAATGCAAACCACAACCCACTTTTCAACAATGTTGGAAGTTTTGAACAGTTTTCTTAGAATGATGCAGAAGAGAACGCCACAGAGTTGACACAGCGGCTGGGTAGACACATGAATGTGTAGGAGACACGGACCTCTGTGTGATGTGTCATTCGTAACTAGGCTGAACCACCTGCTAAGTCAGCAGCTGGGTTCCACAAAAACTACCCAACTCCCAATAAATAACCCGAAAATGGGCCAACAGGTTCATCCCCACGTTTCAGTGCAGCATCATCACTCAATACTAAAGTTGTTACTAGATTATTACATAAGTATTTGGCGTAAGTTTTACTTTGTATCAATATTCGGTATGTCCACATGTAGAGCTGGCCATAAAAATCCCTGTTAATGTCTCAAGTAACAAGTGTAACGTTTGCACATAAACAACGCTGAATGCTCTCCTCAAGTAAAAAGACTTTCTTTGTATGTTTCTTGCCCCAAAGCATAGACAGAATGGAACAGATACACAATGATAATGATTCATAGTCTACTTTTTTAACATTCACCATGGAAACGGTGTACCCAAATAACAACACCAGCCAGTGCAGCCACCTAGTAACAGTTCAATATTTCCTTTCTAAAAAACCATGACCGTAAGAGCTGTAAATCTTGAGTTTTTATCTCATAATGTCTGACTATTAATGCTTCTGATATCGGTCTAATATCCTCTGCAACAACACAACAGCTTTTGCTCTCCTCATTTTGAGCCCAACTGCACACTGTGAAAACTACATCAACTAACATCATGGAAAACATTACATCATTCACAACAGAAAAGTGGGAAAAACCCTAAAAGCAACGGCCATTCTTAATTTAAAATTTCCATTTTCCCATTAAAATCCTACAGAGCCGACCGTTAAACATATGGCAATGACACCTCTTACAGTCAGGCCATTGTGTCAAGCTGCGTCAAATGAGCACATTTCAGACAGGATGCCGCTGCAGTGAGGGCAGTCAGATTTAGGTAAAGACCTTTCATACACTTCTATGACGTGCCAGGTTTTCAGTCTCAAAAACCCTAAATGGAACATGGTGGGAGTTTTATTCCAGTAACAGAAACCAAATAAGGTCAAGAGTGGAGACGATCCAAAGGCTCAGAGGTAAAGCTTCACATAGTTAAACATCACAGACGATAGCATGTAAATAAAATGGAGAAAGTTTTTGAGTGCAGAAAAAACTGTGACTCAGACACTGACAGAACAAATGTATGGCTGTTATTGAGGATTTTAAACCTGACAGGACTGAGATGGTCAACTGCAGAATAACGTGACCAGGTTTCACTGTACAGACGAGCGCCTCGACCAAAGCAGACTCCTACTGGGCTCACCTCACAATCACTTATATTGGCTAAACATAGAACCCTTTCAGAGCTACTCAACCAGCAGTAAATGAAAAGTGAAGGTTCCCGGCGGCAGGAGTGTTTTTGGGGGAACAGGAAGAAGTTTGAAGTGTAGAAAACAGTAAGACAGAACTCAATGTTCAGTATAAGGATGAAGGATTAATGATGAAATTTGCTCTTCATGAAAGGTCTAAATTTGTGCTGAATGTGAATCACAGATTCTGCTACACTGCAGTTAAGAAATTAAGAGGAGCCTTGATTACGTCTGCTTAGCTTGTTTACAGAGAACCAAATGCATCCCGCAATTTGCCTTGTCCATGTGTGACTTCAGATAGCATGCTAGCGTTCCAGAATCACAAGCATTACAGTGTTTGCTCATTGTGGTAACTTCTAAGTTTCTCTATAATTTTGTATCGGGCGGTCCTCCATTACCAAGTGTGTTTAAGTGCATGTCTCATAAACTCTACAGCAAATCAAACAAACACAAAGTAAACCTTAAGTACTGTACGCATTTTAATAACTTCTGATTAGTGTTGGTCTTTTTTTTTACTGTGTAAAGTGAGCGCAGGTCAGTGGGGGAGTGAGGAGGGAGGTCATGCAGCAGGGTAATACAGTAATTCAGCACAGTACAAGGACGCCAATGTGTGTCTGTCCCAATCCTGAAGCAGTGACGGGCCACTGCTTCAAAATAAATGTAGCAGAAAACCTGCCTACATAATACTGGACATGGTATACTTTAAAAAACACATTTTAATGACTTTTTAAGTAAGTAGAAAGTAGTTTTTACATTTTCTATAGAGACCCCCCGGAATTTTGCTATTGAGGATCTCAGGGGGTCTCAAGTGTCAATCATGGGGTCTCAGAGCCCTGGATTCTTGCACCCAGCTTGTATGACATAATGATTGCAAAAAAAGATTTAAGATAAGGCTGAAGCTTTCAGATTTCGTAACTCTGGAGAGTTTTCAGCAGCAAAGTTATAGTGTCATCAGATTAACAGTAAAAAATGTAACAATAATAAAAATACAGGCCCACAAACTACATGGTTAGGGTTTGGATGAAGATCATGTTTGAGGTTAAAGGTTAGAGGACCATCTTCGTAGTGGCTACAATAATAAACACCGGGTTCAGGTACAGGTTGTAGAAAGTTCATGGGTAAATGAAACCACAATGACTTATGTTTTCACATGGGAAATGAAAAGCGATCAACTGTGTCAAAGTCCTGTGTTGGGTCAACCCACCCGGTCCAGCTCTGCTGCCTCCAGACACAGACTTTGTCACCCTGTATACTATGTCACAAAGAAAAAAATGTTGATGCAGCTTCGCTTTAGCACTCTGAAGCTCTGATGTTTTGCTCAAGAGTTAACAGATAATAATAGACATGTCAAAACTGGTTTGAGAACATGTGATTCTCTCTAACCATCAGGCCTCTGGTAGTCTGCATGTGCAGCATCCCGCAGAACCCATGAATCCCTGATTATATAATGGTGTGGGGTTCACTCTGGTCGTCAAGTGCCTCTCAAACATACCGTTTTCAGACATAAACTCTGGAGAATGCTCCGCACAGTGGGTTCTGGACATTCTAAGGTGTTTGATTTTCACACATGAACAACACAGCAGGAGAATCAGGTTCAATACAACACAAGGATCTCTGGAGTATTCAGGTGAGGGCTGACACAGGGAGCAGGAAGCAATACGTAATGTATAAATTCCGTTGCAGAGATTTTTTTTATCAGCACATTAACACTGCCAAGTTAACATCTTTGCTAGTTTCGTCTACATGTCTTTTTCATTTTTAGATATTTCAATTTTTTTTCCAATTTTGTATCTGCCTTGTTAGAAACTTAATCAACGTGCTCACTGGATCGTGATGAATTCCTCTGGATAATCTCGTGCTGTGTTTTCACTTGTGCTTATTCAGACATTATCTAGAGGTTTGACTTGGGGGCTGGCAGGAGAACTTCTGTAAAATGTCCACAGTGACCGACTTGGACATTTCCGTTCTCAGATACAGCCCCTCCTGATAATTTCAGATGATTATCCGGAGTCCAGTGCAGGTTAGAGAGCTGCTCTACTGGCATGAAGCTGTTACAGAATCAATTGTGTTCTACAGATCTCTCTTCAAAGCTCAGTGTGACCCCCTCATACAAACTCAACGCTTAATCTCTCACCCTAGTGCAGCCTTTGACTTGTCTGCCACTTCCAGCAACTTGATTGTGCACACACACACCCACACCCACCCACACACACAGAGGATAAAGAGGGCAGAGGAAGCACAGTCTACTGCCAAACAAACAAACAATCTATCTCCTACAGAGCTGTATAAGAAGACAAGTGACTCACAGCAGGGAGTCACTGACTGAAAACCACAACAGCAGACAGAGGTGTGAAAGTGGACACTGAAAGGGGGGATTGTCCCATATTATGTGTGGGAGAGCAGAGAAAGGCTAAGTAAAGAAATTTAAGTCCTCTCATTTTGTTGTCATTGAAGGCTAATCATTGACGAACAAGATTTGGGGTAAGAACGCAGTGGGTATTTAGTTTACAAAAACACTATGGCCTTGTTTTACATTGTTGTACAGCATGAAATTACTTCACTACTCCTTTAATGTCAAGTCAAAGTGACTGGAGACTTCAGTTGGGTCCACCTCCATAAATAAAATGTGCAGGTATCCAATATGTCAGCAGAGCTTTATTGGTGTGGGAAAGATTTTTACTGAGTCTGTCTGTTTGCTTTAAAGACTGCGATGATGTAGAAGCTCTGAAAACAACTAAGAAATGGAAAATAATGCGAAAAGAAGCAACATCGCTATAATACAGCACCTGATTGTTCATAAGGTCCCATCCCCCTTTGGCAGTTCTGTCAAGCCTTCCATTCACACATGCTATTTCACTGCATATTTAATAAAACAACTCTCAATACAATCATAAAATACTTTGTACACTTGGTTGAAGCGTAAAATTCATCTGTTCCACTGGAGAGCTGCAAAATTGCTGATTGATGAAAGCTATAGATGTGCATGTTGCAGTGACAACAGGAAATATAGTAATAGAGCGAGACAGAGAGAGAGAGAAATCGCTTAAATAATCCCCGATCAGAAAGTTGGTGGTCGTATGATACATATTCAATCCCACCACTCCAATAAGCCAATCATTGGCTTTATAACAGGAAACGTACGAGAAACATCCCAAACCACTTGTGTTGTTGCACTGATGTAAACACAACCCTGCGCATTCGTAGTGGAGGTATAACCTGTGTAAGGGAGAGTTTAAACCTCAATTTGGAGCAAGGTCATTTAACATTTATGTGTTTTTAATCATATTTGACAGGTGATGTTAAAGTAGATAGTTGAGTAGCTGGAGACCATTGAAAGTGCAGTTAGGGTGTTACAAAATGGCTGCAGAGTGGCAAGGTTTGGCTTTAACGACCTTCACCTTCTTCAATAAAATTACATATAAAACAAACACAGATGCCATATTTCCATTTTTTGCAGTGGTTTAATGGCACCCACATGGAGAATCAGACATAGAAATGGAGAATGAACTTCCTCCTAATAGATGTATAGCAATGGTGGATGGAAGTGCACATGCATTGTTGGTTGAGTTGTAAGTCGCAATTAATTTGGATTTAAAAGTGGCAAATGAAGATGATGGGTGATGATTTTAGTCATTATTTTATTTTACTATACATTATCTCCATGAGTTGGTTGACTGAAGAACCTTCTAAAGATTTAGAACATCTTAATTAAATGCTGTAGACCCTATTTAAAGCTCCAAAAATGTTTCCTCTCCTCTTCTACATTTGGTTTTGTGGAGGATATTACATCCAAACTCAATAATCTCAGTATCCTTATTATTAAAGCAATGTTCACACCAACACCTTGCCGACCTGTATGTCGAGATATGGTTGCAGTGCTAGTCACTGTTCAGACGAGAGTTTCGCCAAGGTTTCTCACAGAGTGAAACATTTTGTGTTGACAGCCTCAAGGCCTGTGCCCGTCAACGGCTACGTGAATAAGCAGCACGAAATTGCGATTAATTCGGAGGAAAATGTTGGCGAGCCTGACTATTCACATTAAGCGTGAGACGATAAAGCTAATAGATTAAGAATTGGAAAAAACATTTGCGCCTCGGGAAAAGATTGGTGTGATCGACACCCAGCGATGATGATTTGGTCATTTTGCTGAATTAAAAGAAAAAGAGATGAAATACCTGGATACACCCAATATTAATAAGAGAGAAGAACTCGGTGAGTCTCACTACGTCAGGAGCTTTAGCTGCACCACAGCCACTTCAGGACGTATTTCAGGATGTCCATCGGACAGTTTGAAGAACCGCTGTGACAGCTGAGTAATTTCACAGAGCCAATATGAACCACAGCAGTGGTTAGCCATATGCCTGAGGTAAGATTATATTTGTAATTAATTTGAGGAAGGTCCCAAAGAGTCCTAGCTGTGCTCATTTTAATACAAAATCCTCAACAACATGCATTCTGAAAACATTTACTTCAAAGATAAAAGCCACAATATCAGAAAGGCTGGTGTGAAAGCTTGCATTGACTGGACAAAAACATGAATAACATGCAGATTAATTGCATGGAAAAAAACGTGTCTTGTATGCAAAGAACTTTGAAGAAAGTTTAATCTGCAAACCACCGAATTCCCCTGAAATATAAGAATATCTGGACGATCTCCTCGTTGTCATGATGATCAATAATTTAGCCTTTAACATAACATAAGAACTTCACTGGCCACAGTGTGATACATGGGGAATAATCAGCCTCATCTGAGATAATGAGATAAATCACTTTTAAACATTGTGATAATTCAAATGCAAAACTCCACCAAAATGAGAAAGGACTACATTTTACTCTCTCTCCCAACAGTGTGTGCTCCCTTTCTCCTCTTAAAGATCCATCTCCACTGTATTTGTTTTGTTTTTTACAGTGTCCTGAAAGAAATGCAGAAGCATGAATGTTACCTTCTATAACCTGCAGGGCAGCGGTCAACCAGCACAGCAGGATGAGATGCAGGGCAAGAGACCACCTGAGGAGACATGTCCGTCACTGAAGCTGCACTTAAAAGTTCTGACTTTTGACAAAAGCTTTTGTAAAAGTGTATTGGTGCATGTAGACAACATTCATTTGAATTAACTATTGTTTCAAAAGTTTCTTGGAGAATTCGGTGCTGCTACATCACAGGTTTACTCTGAGGTGGAATGATTTATGATGGTCTGAATGTTTAGTTAAGTCAATTCAATTTAAGACTGTTTTCTGTCAAAGCACAAATAAATGAGGAGGCAGTATTTAAATGGTCTTACCGTTGAAACATTTCAGCAGGTGAGTGAAAAAAAATCCAGGTTTGGAAGTGAACTCCAAGTGCTGTGTGATGAAATTCGGGCAAACTCTGTGGTCCTGCTGCCAGACTGTACAGACCTGAATCACACTGCTCTCTCCCTCACTCTCTCTCTCTCTCACTCTCTCTCTCTCTCTCTCTCTCTCCCTCTCTCTCAGTACAAAGACTCTCTCAGTTCTGAGCGAAGTGACTCTAGGCCCATGGAGTTGGGAAATTTGACTCCCTTAAAGGAAGAAAAAAAAAAAGACCCCCCTACCCTCACTCACTCAGTGGACCCTCTCTCCTGACCTGCAGCTCCTTGAGTCACTGTCCTTTCATTAATGAAATCATGATCTATTATGACGTAGTTATCAATTTATTACGATCATTTAAAATAAATCTCTGAATCTATCTAAAATGTCTTTCCAATTATTATCAGGCTAATGAGAGATGGGAAGATATATATATATATATATATATATATGTATATAAATGTGTATATATATATGGGAGCATTATCCTTCTCAGTAACTACTCACCATTGTACTACATGGTGGTGAGTATAGTGTAACAGTACCATATACAACGTATTTGGTACAATTTATTATTGTAGAGTTTGATAACATTTGTGAGCCACCATTGAGTTATTTGTCATAACAGGCCAACTGCTGTAGTTGCAGCAACACCCTTTAGTTTTTTTTCACTGTGCAACTTAGGCAACAGTTTAAAGATTTAAAAGATGTTTGCTTTAAATGCATTTTGATACAGCACTCCTTCACAAATCCCCTATTAATATGCAACTAGATTCTGGTTAATAATTATCTAGCTTCATATTACTCTCTATATACAAATTCTATATTCACTAGGCCACACCCACTTCTCCATGAGCCAATAAAACCTGGAGGGTTGATTTAAATAACCCCACCCACACGACGTTTCATTCACGATTAATGTACATCACACAATGGAACACCACTGCTCTAACTGCATTCTCAAAAGCACATGAATCATTAGTGAGCTAACAGTCTAGCTCTGCAACCATCCATCCATCATTACATTCCCTCTTTTATATGTTTTACATGTTTAGCCTTCCTCACCCACGTCTTACTAAAAACTCCACAGAATAACAATTATTGTCAAACCCTGAGAAACTGTTGGGACACAGATCGAATTTACCTCAAGTATATTGTGTTTTACACCAAAATAACAAAAAGTATTTTAAATCCATAGTGATCTTAGTTTTTACATTTAAGATCAGATGAATGCCCTGTCCACTTAGCGCTGGACTTTCATTCCCAAGCCAACAGAGACAAAGCTGCTGGGCTTAACAAGGTCTCAAGGAGTCTCAGTGAAATTACCCATGTTGTGATGTTAACACCCCACTATTAGCAGATGCTGGAATGATAATGGGATGAAGAGAAAGAAAGGTACCCTCCCTTTCCTCCTCCTCCTCTCCCCCCCCTCAGCCTCTGTCTTTCTCTGTCAACATTCTACATTCTCTCCCTAATCCACTTGTGTTTTCCCTCGTCAGCTCTCCTCCCGTATTCAGCCCTCAGATCGTTTCTCTATAAATGCCAATTAGTCAAAGCCTCAGATGTAACTGGAGGGTCAGGGGAAGCTGTGGGAAGATGATGGCTGTGGCCAGCCTCAGCGACAAACAATACTATTTGTTATGGGAATCTGTGATTGCTGAAAACCGAGGGCCAACAATACATGGACCAAACAGAATGTGTGTAAATGTATGAATATAAAATGGAAACAATATGAATACAAATCTATGTAACTAGTTGTGATCTGGTGTTTTCCACTCAATTTTCATACTGGACATTTGGAAGACAGGAATCTGGATTTGGTCAAGACATTGTGGTGATATTTAAATTAAGTAAAAAAAAAAAAAAAGAAAAATGTCTGATGTGCTTTTTATTTGGAATGATGGCATATTTAATTTGTAAAATAAAAACACAAATTGCTTTTAAAGTTGTCATAGCAACAGCAACCAGCACAGTTTCCTGCTCAGAGGACATAAGGGAAGTAAACTCATGACCGGATGAACACACACCAGGTTCACAGCCTCGGCATCATCTCTCCAGGCTCATCCAGAACCTGTTTTGCATTCACGTGAATTCATTAGTACTGTGTATTGTGTTGTGCTTGAATAGGCTATTTATATAAAAACAACTTGTGAGTTTGTGGCCTGTGCTGCTTGAAAGTATCACCACACAATCCAAAGTGGAGGACATGTTTGATATTGTCTGTCGCTCATGTCTCCCATTGCTGTCAATAAGCCAAATCCAACCCAGTGCTGGTACTTATAATAGAGCTGAGCCCTCTGTAAGTCAAAGTGACATTATTTTCAACAGCCACCATATAGTGTTGTTGCAACCATGATAACATTAAACATCACAGGCACCTTCACCAACAACACAGGTATAAATAACAGGGATACTTAAACATGCACAGAGGGAAATTAATAACCGGATACTCTGTTCCTGAATATGATCAAAACCTGAATAAGCCTCATAACCTGGATACTATTGCACATATAAACACAGTCCTCCAAATGCCAGCTTGAGTGTCATGCTAACGTAAAAAGAAAAGGATAGGTTGGGGACCATAGATATAAACAGGGTCTATTGGCAATCTGTCCAGTACATGATTTTACTTACTCACAGGATAAGTGCAAACTTGGTTGACGGTGTGAGGTACACAGTGATTCTTACTCCCGGGTCACCATGGATATAAGCAGTTATAGAAAAAGAAGCTATTATTAAAGTCAGTATAATTCATTTTCTCTGCACTATAAAACTCTGAATCAATTTCATGGCAATCCTTCCAACAGTTGCTGACTAAGTTCAGTCTAGACCAAAAATGTTTTTCTAGACAAGGATGCACTGTTTTTATTCATTGAAGCTGTTGAATTATTGCCTGTGGGCGCCCCCAGTAGGAAACTTAACCTGTGACAAAACATACATTGTGCTACTATGGACAAGAGTCAATATGATCTCGGAAATTACACATATTGAGTAAATCTTTTGTGCATTGGTAACATTTTAGGAGATCTGCACTTGGAAATGAGCTTCCGTGCAGAGCTTGGTCATGAGGTTCATCTCATGTTGATGATGTAATATCAAGACGACCCCAAGGACAGATCATGACAGGTCTTATGTTTAGTCTCCCTTTTAGTAAAACAGCTTTAGAATAAACTTACTGAGACCTGTCTCCACAAGAACCAAACGCAAATATCCCATATACCATAAAGTGTTTTTCCCATGCAGAACTTCAGAGCATGTCTCTGCAACCTCAGTTAAACTTAAATGAAAACCCCTCTTTCATGAGCTCTGTTTTTTTTAATACACTGACACTTAGCCATTGTGTTTTTATGTGGATCCTGGAAGAAGACAAGCTTGTCATTTAGAAAACAATAAATTGGCAAATAGGGGTCTGAACCTCAGTCTGTGTGTAACAAAGAGTGAGGCCTGCAGACAGACATCACACAGTGTAGCAGATAGTTGTAGCTCAGACAGTGATCAGACATCAGACTCGGTAGGTTGTTGTTGTTGTTGTTGTCCTGTGCGTGATGACCCAGCTAGCCGCTCTGCAGGACAAACAGGAGGCCATTTATCCTGGGCCAAGTTTCCTGACAGCTTCTTACTGCAGATTGTTCTTTTGTGAGCCAGGAGACAATGATGATTTTAGGATTAAATTGAATTTGGGAAACTGAGCCTCAGACTATTATGTAAGAAGTGACAACATACCAGCTCACCTTTCATCTGTGTCAGACAGGGATTCTGCTACATTAAAAAAAATTACTTTAAATATTATTAAAGGTTGTGATATCAGATGGAGGATTATTTTTAAAAACAAAAAAGTTTAAAGATCTTGAATTACAGTGGAGTGAATAAATGTAAGAAGGTGAGTGCTGACTGAAGTTTGTAATTGCACTTGTGTTCCGTGCCCTCCCAGCATTCACTGGGGAAATAGATTAATGGAGTTGCATCTTATTTTCTGCCGGTTCCTACATTGGTTATTTAGTTCCCCACTGTTTATTAAAAACAATTATATAACCAGTGAATGTTGTATTCAGTCCTGATCACTTTTAAATTACTTTGAAAGATCAAAAAATCAAGGCAGTTTAAAAAAAAAGTTTAATCTGGTTGAACACAGTTATCCTTACATAAAGAACAGGGACCTGGTCTCACAGAAATGATTTCCATGTAGACTTGTTAACTTAACCACCAGCCATGCAGAGCGTGTTCTATAATATTGCACTGATTTTTACTTGTTGTCTTGACATGCTCTGTGCCCTCCGGGGACAAATAAAGTTGGGTTTTTAATAAAACAGTGATATGTTGAGCGACATCAAAATCATATACTGAACTTTCAACAGTGTAGATGTACACAGTTGCACTGCCGTAGGATACTCAACAGATGTATATGTGATCAAAATGTGGCCGGGCTCAGTGTAATATTAATTTATATGTCATATCTTTGAGTCAATAAAACATGTTATCTTGATAAAACCATATCATAAGTGTAAATGTTTAAATACAGACACTACATCATACTGCTACAGCCTTCAAGATTTAAAGCAACAGGTCACAGAGTCACTGGCTGTTTATCACATCTTTATGAGACTAAAAAGCCAAGGAAGGCCCAAAGATATCTCATCAATTCAGCTTTTAGAATTGGGCTGGGCTCTCATTTGAAAGTGGGTCAGAGGAACAGGAAGGAAAATTAGAGTTGATAAGAAGAGGGAATTCAGAAATGTACACTGCATTCAGCTTCATTTCCTTTGTATGTCCTGATTTGACATTTCCTATCTCTAAACGTTTTCTCATGTCTGAATCAACACTTTCCTTTGGATGATCTGAAGATCTTGGTCATAATGTATCCATATGAAAGGCAAATGATCCCACAGCTCTGATATACTGTAGCTGGACATTGTGTAGAATCCTCTCTCGTTCTGAACTCTTGCTAAAGCTGGAAATATGTGGACAAAACAATATAGACATGGAGATTAGTCTGTGTTTTTCCAAGGTAGTGTTTTGATGTAACTTGTATATATTATATATACTTATCATTCAGGTAATTCTTGTTTTATTGAAAGGTGTAAGTGAATTTAGATAACAGCATCTGAATAATAATTACATGTAAATGTGATGTAGTAAATCTAATTTATTTTTTTTCCTTTGTAGCTATCAGTAGATTTCCCCAAGTATAATGGAAATGATATAGTGATAAATACCGATTGTGACACCAAGGTAGAAAGAGTGAGCATCAGACGTGTATTTACTCGATGGAGAGAACAGCAGTATTTGTACTAAATCAATAAAGCTGCTTTCAGACATGCACTGAACCCCGGAGATCCTCCACAGTTTCTCCTTTCTCCCACATGTATGTCCGAGTGAGAGCCTCTGAGTTTCTGCTGACACCCTCTAGCATTAACACAGCAGAATCCAATGTGAGAACACAGCAGGATATCCGGATTGGAAGAAAACAAATTTCTCAGGATGAAAAAGCGGAGCCATACACATCCACTGACGAAGATAGAGAGTTTGTGGTGAGATGTGCGCAACAAGAAGACAATCAACAATCACGAGTAGTCTTCCTTTCCTTGACCTCACAAAATTATGCTCTAGTTAATTTGCTGTCACAGTTACATGGAGTGAGGGATCAACCTGAACGTTAATTTCAATCTCTCTGGAAGAATTTGGCTTGGGATTCACCGCCACAAATCACTGTGTCAGCAACCTCCCACATGATTACTGTCAGACATTAAACGTGTAGGTGCCTGTAAATCATTGTTCTGTTCTGGCATCTGATCCCTTTACATTTTATGATTAGCCCATTTACGGGGACATAAAAATGTATGAAGCAACACAATATACATGAATGTTTTGCTCAAATTAAAACAAGTGAGCAGTGTTTAAAACAATCTTTCAATCTCCACATTTACCCTGAAACTGTCCTCACAGTTGACAGTTTTGTTTCAATGTCCTGTGCAGTGACATGGGCACACGTGATCTTCTACAAAATATTATGACTTAAAAACATGTTCAACTCATTTTTTTCATTCCAATGTCGGTCATCGGTGAATGTTTTCCTCAATGGCACTGAAATGAAGACATTCTCAACAATGTCAGCATTCCTCATTGAAACCAATGGGATAATCTGGTAGCCACAAAACACTACAAAACAAGTTGTAGTCAGGAGTCCTTTCTTCCAGAGAGGTGTCTGGTGAAGAAATATGACATGCTGAACTGTAAAGGCGTCTCTTTCAGAGGAAAGAGCTTCTAAGCAGGATGACCTCACAGTGCGGAGATGTGGAGGCGTTACGCAGCCCCAGGACGACAGGGTTGTGGAGCGTCCTCTGTGCCCTGAGACGACACACTGAGCCCAGGCTGTGTCGTAGGAAGACTCCCCAGTCTTTCCCACAGTCCTCCAGAATGTCAAGCAGCGCTCAAGCTTCTTCTCTCCTGACAGAGTGAGGGGGTTTGTACTGTTTGTCCTCTGCCACACATCTTTGTCCATGTCCCAGCTTGAAGCCGGGCCCTCCTTTGTTAAAGGTCCCCTGCCCTCTGCGTTCCCACTGTCCAACCATGTTTTCTCCAGTGTCCTTTTAAACAGGTCGGAATTATTGGTGCTACGAGTAGATGGTAATGACCTCCCGACCTCCTCCACGAACCAACAGGACGCGATCTAAGCCTTCCATCAGAACCTCCAGAAACTCCATATCTGAGAGACACGTTATGGTTAAGGATATCCTGCACAATACTGTACTCTTTACTCCACAACAATACTTCTCAATTTTAGCTTTTACATAAAAATAGTTCAATCTAGCTCTACCTTGGTCAACTACCACTGTAAAATTGTACTCACATATCATTGCAGTAGTAGAAATATTACAATTATACAAGGTAAAAACGTTGAGGCTGTTGCCATCATTTTAGAAATACTGAAGTCATGGGTCCAAGCATATACAGTCTAATCATTTGGAATCTCTTATTTATTAAGTAAGTTAACAGTGGAGCCACATTGTACGGTACTAACATTAATGTCTTCTACACAATAATTATTAATTTATTGGTCAAAAAGTAATGTCATTGTCAAGCAATGTAATTGTCTAAATAGTAGAATACATCTAAAGCCACAAGCTTGGACAAATACCTTGGTTGACTCCATCCAAATGTAATAAAGAAAAAAAAAAACTTCCAACCACTGACTCATTAAATTCTTTGATAAATTCTTTACCAACTGAGCTGGAAAAATGTTATTATTTATTTACAAAGCCAATCCAATTTGAGCTAAAGTTGGCTCTAGTTTAATATTTATTGGACAGACATGAGTGCCCATCCTCCCATCTCTCTGTTGCACTGATACACAAATGTAGCCACACGTTCTTTAACAATTTTCGGACAAAGGATACAGTTCTCGTCCCCCTTCATGTTCTTCGGTGGGCCTGGCATGTTGAGCAAAACCAGCTGTGAATTTTGGGATTTCTTGACAACCGCCTCATTGAGCTTCACCGCAGTGTGCATCCTCCGCACGTTGGACTGGTTGCTGCATTAAACCAGAGACATTAGTAACAGCACTGACTGAAGTGAAAAATATCCCACCAGATCAAGCAAAGTCAGTTTTTGGTTAAATGTTCTAAATCCCAAATCTGCCGGGGGTGCACAGTATGAGCAATCTGATGATCCTGTGGGTAAATACATGAGTAAACACATGCAGCACTGACATGGACCCTGTGAGCAACTTTCACATATTGTCTGTTTAAAAAAATTATTGACATGACAGCTCCAAGCCAGCAACATCTGGATTGCCCCCTGGTGGATGGCTGCAGAATAGGTCATACACCCCACCTCCTCCATGTTAGCAGATGGGACTTGACACATTTAAAAGTCAAAGGACATGTCAAATAAATGTATTTTAAGTAGTTCTCATCACACTGATATATGTTCAAGTGTTGATTTTCTAATAAGTAGATGCTATAAAAAAGCTGAATTGTCAGGATCAACAGCTGAGACAGACTTTGGCTCCTCGTGAGCACAAGCACACCAGCAGAAATGATTCTCACAAACCTAAATGGGCACATGCACACAGTGAGTTCATGCACAGGCAATCAAAAGGTGAAAAATAAAGTTACTTACAGGTGCTCCCACTCACTAGAAGAGAACAAGAACAACAAAAGCATTAATGAGGAGATAAATGCTCTTCCTCTCTCAGATTGTCAGCAACATTTATAATTATATCATCTCAAGATCTTCAGTGACTTTTGTTGAGATTGTTGGGACAATCTGACATCAACCAGTATCAATAAATTACATTACAAATGTAGGCAAATAGTAACATTACAACACACATTTAAGGGAAAAGCAGTTCCATAACACAATAGGATATGACCATTTACACTAGGTGCAGTACTCAGAATTCTAAAAATGTTATAGCTGCCAAGAGCTTTTCAATTATCATGATTTGAAATATATAATGCTGTTATAATTGTTGTACAAACAGTTGTACATAAATACAAATATCTACCTTTGAGTTAACTCATCATATCAGACAAGTCAGGTCAGGAGTGTGTCTTTAACTAAGCTGGATCTACTTACGGTTTCATATTGAACAAGTCTTTAACCGCCATGCTTTCTCTCTGTCTGTTCCTCTCGTTGACCAGTTTGTCTTTGGTCCAGGTCATGTGAACACGATCTGGTGTGGCGCCTGCAGCTTTGTCGGTCATTGTAGTGTGAGAGGCCGTGTTGCGGTCGTGGATCAGCTGGGCCTATTAAAGGACAGGTCAGATGATGTTTTCAGCATGTTAGTCTCATCATCCTGAACATGTTTTAATCAAAGCAACACTTAGCTTCTTGAGCTGAAGCTCAGGTTCAAACATTGGGCAGGAGATAGTGCAAATCATTGCTTTACATGAAAACAAAAGAATGATGGATGTTATCAGGGCAGTCAGGTGAGAGGCAGTTTAATGGTGATGAATGTAAATAAAGGTGTGAAAGGACTGAACACATCTGCCCCAACTGTCACGACAACACTCGGAGGGATCAGACTTTTGGTTTTAATACCAAAAGCATTTCCATCATAACTAAGTATGCATGTTGCTGAACACAGGACATCAACTTATCTAATATTAGACCTGGAGTTCAGACAGAGTGTCCTGTAAAATAAGTTTCCCTCTGCTTGGTGTGGGGGCTGTGGTGAGGAGCTTTTGCTACAGTTAAACCTGAGCTAGAGACGACCAATGACAGCAAAAACAAATGAGCGCTATCCAGTCACCTGCATATTTCTTCTTTTACATACCATTTAAAGGTTATCAATCCAGTTCTCTGGTGCAAAAAACACAGGCAACATTGCAGTCAAAAAATTGACATGAGGGAAAGTCCAAATTGTTCTTTCTTAACAGTACAGCAGAATCTGCTGGCTTGTGGAGATTCTGCAGGATCCTGAAAAAGCTCCGCTGCTATAAACTATAAACATGCTCCATCAGTTCATGATCAGTTTCCCTATATGATGGGGCAGATCGTATTTTTAACACATTGTTGTGGACAGGAGTGGGTAGATTAACTCTGAGGAGGTGAACATGGTTGTGGTCCTGCAGCAGCATTCTTCAGTGAAGAATCTTCCTCTAATCGCAGCTTTATGTCTCGGTGGCTCTTCAAAGGCAGAATGTACAGTACAATGGATGGAGGAGAGTTGCAGGTGTCATGAAAGGATGGTGAAGGGGAGGAGGGATGTCATGATTAATGGATGGACCGATGGCGCTGCTCGGTTGCCATGGCTACCTCATCCTCTGGTATACACAGGGTGTTGAGGGGTGGGGCGCCAACACCAGACGGCGTCTTCCTCTTTATGGAGCCGCGTGACACATCTGTGATGCTCTGAATCTGAGCCCGTCGTCCAATCACAACGCCAGGTTTGGGGAAGAGTTCAAGTTCAACAAGAGCAGAACAGGTCATGGGGGTTTATGCTACACCTTCTTCTCTATCTTTATTACCATTGTGCTGTTTGCAGTGGGATGTTCACAGTAAAATATAACACATTTGATTTACTAAAAATAGAAAACTCACTGCCTCAGAACAACCAGACACAATTGTATTTTAAATTCTTCACAAGAAATTAGTTTCCATACTTTTTTTGGTAAAATCAAATCATTCTATTTTACACAGTGGAATTTAATTGGATTATTTTACAGTGGATTACAGCTGTTCCAGTGTGGCATAGCTTTAAACACTTTACAATGTGCCAGCGCCTTTTATACCTTGGTCTGATATTTTTAGTGTTTGGACAATATGCTTAAATTGTTCTTTGTAGCCCTTTATGTAGAATGTCTGTTTCAACATTACTCATCATATGCATCACATCATTCTCTTTTAAATGAGCAGTATTGTGAACCCTGCAGATTTTTTCTTTCCTGTGTGCTGTTTGTCTTGGTTACAGAGTGAAATGTGCATCGCTCTACCTCTCTCTCCCTCTCAGTGCGAGACAGCTGCATCTGTTTGAGCATCTGAGATCTCTGCTCCATCACCAGCGTCTTCTCGTAGGTGAAGGCGGAGATATCACTTTCATGCTGCAGGGACAGAGAGAATGTTTGCAAATTCATTATCCAGAGTTAGATAAAAATATGATTTGCTGTGACAGTTAATCTTATCTAGAGCACTTAAAAGTCATCAATTAGCCTGCATGACTGAGTGGATGAGGGTGTAACTGCAGACTCACTGACCATTTCCACCACCTCCACCACTGCGTCCAGTCGAAGATGATAGAGAAACATCTGGAGATCTTTCTTCATCTGGATGGAGTTGTCGTCCATCTGTGCTACTGTGAAGATTCTCATTTTGCACTTCCTCCATACCTGCAGATTATTATCGATAGTAAATCATTACAGTCTGTCTAAACCTATTGGATCATCTATATAATCTATGTTTGTGCCATAAATACTTTATTTTATGCTTGTTTTTTTTTATTTGTTCAGAATTTACCTTGTGTTGACTCAGTAAAAATGGCAGCAGCATGAGCAGTCCACCATCATGTACGATCCACCACACGTCAATGGTTCCCTGCTTCAGACGCTCCTGGTTACTAGGGAAGTGGTCGATGTTCTTAGCAACCAGCAGAGCTTGATGTGCTGCCGTCGTCTCTTTTACAGTTTCTGAGGGAGAGATATGTTCAATGGGCTAATTAGTTTTTGTTACTTTTAGTAAATGCATTAATCAGAGTAATTTTTGTTTAAATATGGGACAAATTGTCTTAAAACATTAAGATAAATGTGGGAAAAATATTTGGAATGAATAAGTTATTAGAACTATTATTCTGACTTATTTAAATGCTTTTTATTGGTAATGGAGTTATGTGATTTATTTGGCCTTGTGCCACAGAGCTGCATTGAAAAAAACTGAATTCCAGAAATGAGACAGAATTAAAGAAATGAATATCAAATTATCTCATCTTCTTATTAATTTCCTTTGAAGCACTCCTCTGTTTTTTACCTATAAAATTCCTCCTCGCAGAGGAGTCCCGGGCCTGTTTCCAGCCCACTGGCCAGGCCATCAGGACGGCATTGTGTTTCATTCCTCCCAGTCCTGCTGACTGGATGAGGAGGGAGAAACCATCTCGCAGGTTGGACGTAACCACCACATGGGAAAAACCCTTGGTTCGCTCTGCAGCCATGGCGGCTTTCAGGTTCTACAGGAAGTGAGTGAAACAAGCAGGAGGAGGAAGAGTTTGAGAAAGTGGAAGAGAAGTGAAAGTTTAGTTGATAAATTGTGTTATATTTATAGGAGAGTCAACCGGTGTCTCCAAGCTTAAGAACTGAAATCTTATCTTCTGTATGGAAAAGCTTTTTTTTAACAAAGTCACTGCCTTCAACTTAATTTCAACATTCAGCTTCTTCTAGTATTTCCATCCGCTTCACACCAGAGGACAAAGGCAGCTAAGATGACTGAAAAAAAAGAACACACCCGTTCTCCCAACTTAGCCTGGTTGCCCCGCGTCATGTAAGTTCCCTCCAGGACCGAGCAGACAATGGTCAGTCCCTTCCCAGCTTTGAGCTGCGTGGTGAAGGACAGGAGACGAGGGTGTTTGACCATCATGTCTGTGTCCAGCTTACACAACACCAGCAGCTGAGGCCTGAAGACAAGAACAAAATGAACCAATTGCATTTAAACCAAGTGAAGTAGATTGTACAGCTGAACATTTTGGAAAATAGAATGTGAATTTGATCCATATTTTCGTATATCAACTGTTTTAGAACTGTTTGGGAATTTATTCATATTTTATACTTTAAACTGTGGAGGCTATTGATTAACTAGGTAAATAATGAAGAGATTAACTGATGCTGCTACTATTCACATTAACAAAAAGTCACAACACACACATACTAATCAGTACAAGTGGTATTTTAACAAGTACAATGAAAAATCTGTGTCAAATGAATGTTTTATACAAACACACGCTCACCTCCAGTTTTTGGTGTGTAGTGGTGCCTCCTCCAGTCTGATAAGAGCGTAGCGTGCTGCGTTTAAGGACAGGCCTCGAATACCATCTCCCCACTCCTTCACTGCCCTACAAGAAAAATATTTTTGACATTAAATCCATCTGCAGCAGAACTTTACATGGATATTTTCCTAAACAGAAGTTATGGTGCAGGAATTGCTGAACTTTCTTGTAGCATTAAGAGAGAATCTCATCTCTTGAGTATTTAGGAATGAAAAACAAAAAACTTGTCTTCAATGATCATCCTTCAAAGCATATATTTAACAACAAAAAGTGGCTGCATCTGTGACATCGAATAAAAACCCCACTTGTTTTGTGTCAGTTCTGTAAATCTTATGTACCATATATATAAATCAAGGCTGTGGTCATCTCCATTAATGGAGAGTTAGCAGCACTTTTGAATTGGTCCCTTAACCTGAAATGTTCAGACTCACCCTCTGTACTCAATGTACTTGTAGATACATCCCGCTATCACCATGGCAACCAGGGCATAGTACCAGGAGGAGATGAACATTAGTGAGAGACACAGGCTCATCCCTAAGAAGGACAGCGTCCTACAAGATAAACACACGTGTACAGAAATCAGACACTTTTGCTGGTTGAGTGACCAAAACATATGAGCATAGAAGGACACAGTCACAGTTTGTTGTTCTCACCAGTGATAGAACTTGAACCGAGGTCTCCAGTTGGGTGTACGGAGCAACGTCTGTACCGCACAGGCCAGGTTGACAAACAGATAACACATGAGGAAGAACCTGAGTGGATGAGTGCACACATTAATTAGATTTTAAAAATTACCACATGCATAATATTTATAGGTGGAAACCGGCCAGAAAAAATACCACAAAGTACATACAAATTAACAACAGACTATTTGCATGTAATGTAGAAAGTGTAGCATCTTTTCATTAAGTGTTGAGTTATATACATGGAGAGGATGGGGGCCACAGCGTCCAGAGAAGCGATGAGGATTCCTATCTCACAGATCCCCACTGTCAGCAACAGAGCCCAGGTCGGCTCACCGTTGGCCTTCCCATGACCAAAGACCTGAGGAGGACAGAGATACAGAGGCAGATGGTCTGTACAGAGCGAAATGAAATGGCAGAATATTAAAAGCACAAATACGTTTTGAATATACGTCTTATTAAGATTAGTAAGACTTAGAACCTGATGAAAGCATCTGTTTGTGAGGAGGTGAGGAGAGATTTCTTTATAAGAATAAATCACTGCCCATTAAACCCAATCATAAATCTTCTTCATTGACTGCTCCTCTTACATTTTTTCTGAGGAAGAGTTTAACATCATAAGGCTTTAAGTCCTGCTGTCTGAAAATCAGCAAAGAAATGTGCAGTGTCATGACTGTCAGTGTCCACTAATATAAGCATATGAAGAATCTCTGCAGCACTGACCTGTAAGAATGGGATGATGCCGTCCCGAGCGATGGCCTGCAACAGCCGGGGGGCGCCTGTGAGGCTCTGAAGTCCTGCCCCACAGCAGGAGAAAAAGGAGCCTATCACAATCACCCAGGGTGACGGCCAGGCCAGAATACCAATCACTGGATTCTTCTTTACAGAGTAACCAAACCTAAAACCCACAAACATGCACACTGTTATGTCATTTAGTTAATTATAGTAACCCCTTATTAAGAACTTAATAAATTAAATAACGAAATGTATACCTGGTTCCATTGATTATCTCAGTACAACCAACTACAATAATCTGAACCACTTGTTTTTCTGCTGGGTTACAGTCAATTAAAAACTCACTTACTTGTCTCTCAGTACCACTCCTTCAATACAGGCTCCAAACAAGACCACACAGGAGATGTCTGAGCATGACTTTAAGATGGAAATACTTGTATTTGCTTTCCAATAACAGCCTGAGGCCTGTGTCACAAATTCAGATCCTCACCCTGCGCTGAGTCAAATGAGCCCTGGTGTGGATGTGGGTTCCAAAACAGCTGACTTTGCTGGGTTTGTTCATCTTAGACATTATTATTCTGAATTAAGCGTGTGCCTCGTGAATGAGTACAAAAAAAGCCATCATCAATAGAGCTCTGATTCCGCAATTCACCATGGCAACGGGGAATTAAAGTACAGAGCCTCCGTTTTAACCAGTCGACGATTTGGAAAAAGTTGATAGGTTAACACAAATACGTGGACCTACTAATATCACAAATTTCTGTCGACCTCACAAACCGTTCTTCTCAACTTCACACAGCATGTGTATCATTAATGGCTCAGAGGAACAGTTTTCAAATGTGTAAAATGTCCAATCAGGATTCATGTGCTTTTATATAAATGAGGATATCAAGCGCCATGTTAGAAAGCTCGTTCAGGCTGAGGTTGAGCAGAGAGAGAGATGACTTGGGGTTTGTGGAAGAAATCCCGGTTATGCCAAGTTCCAACTACACGAACTTCAAAGATTATATAGTTCGTACTGCACAACTTACTTCAGTTACAAACTGAAACTCAAGCAATTGGTGTATACTGCTTAAAAATGGGTTGATCTCTAAAACACACACACACACACACACACACACACACACACACACACACACACACACACACACACAGAATATACTAGACAAGAGGATACAGATGAAAGAGGTGGTGAGAATCGCCATTATTGTTCCTATTGGGATCGACTTCTGGGCATCTCTGAGATCACCAGACCTATTAGAGCCAGCCATTATACCTAAAGTCAAACACACACGCACACACACAGAGTAAAAATTACAGACATTACAGGTCATTGCAGATCATATGTTTTGCTCTTGGACAGGAGTGCAGTGTAGAATGATCTACCTGTGACAGAGGGGAAGTATATCCCCACCAGCAGAGTGAAGTAAGTGGTGATGTCATTGAAGACGTAATGCTTGGAGATGTCGTTAGATGTTTCCTGGACCGGTACTGAAGGCTGGGTTTGCTTCTCTATCAACATTCCAGTTGGACCATAGTTCCCCCACACGTTGTCTGACAGAGAGATGCGGGCAGAAAGAGATGGAGGAACATTTAGGATTCAAAGCTGAGGCGAATCTGGCAACTACTTTTCAGTTTCTTATGCACTTTCTTATACTATAGGAAATACCACTGGACTCGGGCTCAGACTCTGTCCACGTCTCCCTCCTCACCTTTGATGACTCCACTCAGAAGCCCGGGTATGGCCTGTAATTCTGTCAGGTTATTCAAGATGAAGTATTCGTCGCAGGTGGCATTGGGGTATTCACTGTCACAGAAGAGCGGCCAGAGCTCCGTCTTTGTGCATGTTTCGAACTTTTCATTCTTCAGTGAGCGGTTCCCCAGCAAACACACACTGTGGAGACAGAGACAGAGAGAGACCGAGATGTGTAGTGTAATAAAATGGGAGCTTTTGTCTATGCTGTGGCTTCTTTTGAAGGTTTTTTTTATTAACCAGACAACTTTAAAGATTAAAGTGCTGCTTTTAACTCCTCGTGTGCAGTGTTTTACATAAACTGAATGAATATTGACAGAAGGTCAAGTCAGAACTGTTAACATTAGATTCGATTCAATTTGTTTCAAGCAACTGTGCGAGCTTTTATGCCGGGGCCACACTGTTTGAAGCGGTCTGTAGCTGAGTCGCTGATCCGCTGCATGTCGTACGGTCTGTTCACACAGGGAGTGTGCTGCAAGGCTGCTGCAGAGCTGCTAGGTTTCTGGTATGACTACTGTATTTCCTCGAATTAAAGTAACCTATGTACTCCCTAAACAGCAGGTATGAAGCTGCAATAAGAATAAAACCTTGTTAAAAAGAATACATGGATTCAGTCAACAGGAGTTCTGGAGGGCTTTTACTTTGAAACAAGTACAGGAAGTGTTGTAAATATTTATATTTAGCTGTATTCAGACATAGAGAATTGGCTCCGGACTTTCTCAGCAATTTTCCTAAACACATGCACAACGCAGCGGGAGGTTCTCTGCTCAGACGCATCAAATTCTCTACACGTCCTCCAGTGAAACTGTGGAGGATCTCCAGTGCATTCAGTCCATGAATGAAAGCAGCTTATCTGACATATTGAACAGACATTGAAATCATTTTCATTTTCTATTTCGCTGAACTTTGCGCAGTGAGAGGAGAAAATAGGCGAGACCCTGACTTGTAGTTAATTGTATCTTTATGCATTAGGGTGTTCTTTGTATCAGCATTATGGATGTAGAGTCCTTGTTATTGAAATTACAAACTATGTAAGTGTGAGGTAACGTCGCATTGAAGGGCAGCAGCAATGATTTCTTCTCATGTGTCCTTTTGCATCAGTTGCCACAATGTTGCCGTTAAGAAGACTCCTCATTATGCCACCTTTGTTTGTTTAGAATGCAGCCAACAAGGCCGGCAGAGTGGCGCCCAAGTGCGGGACTGTAATAGAACGCCACGTGTAGAAATCAGAAGTGCAACAAGTAACACAACAGCATCTGTCCCGCCATGTCTGGCTCTCTCTTTAAAACCAGACATTGATTCTGCTGGATAAAGGCCGAACAACACTGCCCTAGTGTTTGTATCTTTGATCTCTGAGCAGCAAGTAGGACTAAATGTACTCTAACATTGGGCGATGGCTTTGATTTTGCATTTTGTTGATAAGAATAGTTCATTCTTGAGGGGGAAAAACGTGTTTCATGAAAATGTATTATTTTGCTGTGAGTAACTCACCTAAACTCAGGTGGTTCGATGAGCGTCTTGATGACTCCTGCATAAGTGGCCATGATGGAGAGAATCACACAAGACAAAAACACCAGAGCCAGTTTGTTCACATACCTGCAGAGAGGAGGGGAACAGATATAAGTTTGTGTGCGTGTTTGTGTGTGTGTGTGTGTGTGTGTGTGTGTGTATAAACTTACTTCACTCCCACAAACACAACCAGCGCCATTAGGACCAAGCAGCATGTGCCGTACACTCGCATATTATTGAGCCTTGCTGCGTCTTCCCCTTCTTTAAATACTGTTGCTGTTGGAACGATGTACGTCTGGCAGTGGGGACACAACAGTGAGAGAGTAAATATGACGTGCAGCAGAGGTAACGACTAATGTCCTATTGTCTCTCAGGCGGTGGAAACATACCAGTAGAATCTCTATGGTGCCCAGTATGTACATGGATCCAGCGAAGGTGGTGCCCAGATAGAAACAGAGTCCCACTGCTCCTCCAAACTCAGGACCCAAAGATCTGGAGATCATGTAGTACGAGCCACCGGCTTTAGAGAAATTAATTCCCAATTAGATTATTACCAAAGAGATTTCTTCAATTTTAAACTTAAACTTATATCTTTATTTGATTTAACCTTCTTTAAATAGTTTTCTGAAAATGTCCAAAGAAAAGGAACTCAGTTCTCAGGGCCCATGCACAAGCTCTGTTCATCTTTACCCCCTAAGATTTATGAATTGAGTGGAGAGCCACTGTTCTACACAACACTGTAACTACCTACAATTTCTGGGTTCTTATAAAATATAATATAATATTGCATTAGAAGATTACCCACATTTTTTGATTCATTATGGCAGAATTAAAGATTTTTGCTGAATCATTTAAAAAAATATTCTAGGAAATCACAGAAACGTAAAACAAAGCATTTCAATTTTTTTTAAATTTTTGTTCACCACAGAAGGGCTGATTGTGAACAAAAATAATAGTACAGGTTAACTATAGTTCTTAATTTAATTCTGCTGGCCTTGATTTGTGTAGTATCTTTGTTGTGTCATATTGTAGTCACCATAATCCACCAATGCAAATGCTGATGAGGTTGTTAATCACATTAAGATGTGATTGTCTCCGTCCAAACTGCAGAAGCAGTTCCAAATCAATGCATTTATTTAAAAAGAGAAATTAAAAGTTGAATAATAAATGCAACATTTCATTTCATGTACCTGGGACAACTCCATTGGTTGCTATGGCACTCATTGATATGGCTGTGAGCAATGTCTGCAAAGAGAGATGGAGGATATATGTCACATACAGGAACCAAAACAGCTGAAAAGAGATGGATGTGTCGGATTATTAATGCAATATTAATACAATATATATAAAAACCTGTGTTTCAGATGATAAACTGTATTTTCAAGCTTTCACTGCTGTATTCAAGCTTGCTTAAAACATCAAACACATGGAATTCCGCTAATCAAGGGTAATTGTATCACCCATTACTGTATAGGGCTGGGTATATTACATTTTTATCAAATTATTAAATCAATGAATCAATCATTAATCTTTTTAATACAAGATACTAGAGTTTTGGTTATTTTTTACAAACACCTATTATCATTTCACAAAAGAGGCCCAACTATTTGTATTGTTAAACAATAAACAACTTAAAACAAATTATTTTATATAGAGAAATGACTAATGCTGGTCACGCTATGGTGAAAGAAATACAAGTAAAGTCACAAATTATCAACCCATGGCAATCCGCTCAGTCATTCTTATTCCCAAGTGCACAAAGTCCTCCTTTTAAACCAGGGGTGGAGACAATTTTGTCCAGCCCGCGAGGCAATTTTAAGTACAAAAAAGCAACTCAAATATAAAAAATAAATCTCGGGACAGCAGAGATTTTTTTCTGTGATAAAAGAAAACAACATAAAATAGACCACCGTCCTTCAGAGTGGTCCCTTCTGGCTGTATATCTGCTGGGTCACCGTCAGGGTAACGAAACACATGTAGCTGTTATGTGTCGTCACTGACGGGCATCATAGCAGGAAAAGTAGGTGCGGAATGTTTGCCATGTTTGTGCAAGGGACTGCTGCTAAGTTTGATACAAGGGAGGAATAACGCACTGATAGAAATAACTGACCTACTGTAGCATAATCATCACTACCATCTGACATCCGACATATCACCAAAGATAAGCATTTGTTGTCATTGCATTAAAGAGGGGTTAAAATATTTATTAGGGTCTTTTGTGGATATTATAAAGTAAATATTAAAAAAATGTCACCACCCCTGTTTTAGAGTCTGGACCTCGATGCCTAACAAACACAAAAGAGAAGGCGTCCATATTTTTTAAGAATTGATAAGGCAGATGATTCTACACTGAGGCAGTACATCCTACAAAAATATAATTAAGATCACATCATGCTCTGTGACTTGTATATACAAATGCTGAACAGGCCTTGTTAATTTAGATTTTGTATAAGGTGGGCAAGAGGAAAACGTATTTAGAACTTTGAAAGAAGGTTATTGTTGAGGCACAGGCGGCAGGAGCATCAGTTACAAAGGCTGCTCAATTGGGCAGTGTTTCAACAGCAACAACGACAAAGATTCATGGCCAACAATATTCTGATTCTTGACTTTATCCTGAATAAGACATTTTTGTCGCTCATGATGTTTACATGAGTTGCTTATCTGATTATGACTACAAGCAGTTGGTAGCTGCTGTAAATTTTGATGCCGCGGAATGCTGTGAAAACTCCCATAGGCTTTATGATACACTTAAAATGTCAATCATAATACTCCACATGGCTTAGTAAGATTATTGCTTATGCCATGTCTGATCTCATTCAGACTGTTGTCTTAATCTGGTTAATATAAGATTATTGCTGTCCATGTAAACATAATTTGTGTAAACTCTGCATTCAGGTCTGAGGTTTCACAGGGTAGAGAATCCTGGTTGACGTGGTCGTTGAGGATCTTGATGCTTATGCATTAGTGTGATATGTGAGGAAAACCAGAACAGAAACTCATGTGACGTGATCAATCTGTCGACAGATAGAGAGGCATGTTACAGTGGAGCTGCAAAGCATGAATCTCTCAATACCAAGATGAATGCACTTTAGAGCATTCAGACCAGATGCACTGGTCTGCAGAGACATGGCCATTCCTCATCATATTCTCAACAAGAGGGAGAGAATGGTACAGGCTTGAATGACTGACCATTTGATGGAGGGGTATCCTGATGGGAGTGGTCCCTCTCAGGGTGCAAGACGAACAAGGGGTCACTGAATTATTTGAATGATTTTCTTATCTGCTGTGACCTTCACAGTTCCCCGATCTCAACCCAGCTGTACACCTGTGGGGGATTTTCCACTGATGTGATGTTATAGTGATGCGCTCTCCACCACTATCATCACCAAATGATGATTATCTTTCAGATGAGCTGCGATCTTCAGTTCAGTTCAGAGTCTTTTAGAATCAATGTCAAGGTGCATTATAGCTGGTTTGACGGCTGATAATGGTTCCACACCTTACTGAGACACTTTATGTTGGTTTTTCCTTTAATTTGTCACCCATCTGTATATTGTGAAAGGGTGTTGTGTGCACATCGCATCACATGAGTGCTGAGCATTTAAGTTCAAACTTTTCAAACAGTCAGCTCTCTGTTTAGCCATCTGGAGCTACTGACGTATGAATTGGGGTTGTAAATAAGTCACTTATTTTTTTGCTTGTTTTGGGGACTCTCCCCTGAGCTCAGGAATGGAGATTAATGTTGTCATTATCAACACACCACAGCTTCAGAGGAGGGAGCGCGGCCTGGCCTCCAGTTTTTTTTTTTTTTTTTCTGTCGTAAATCGCAGACTCATCCTCAGACATGTCATTGTTCCGTTCAAGCAGTTATAGGGTGATTCACAGAATAGCCAAGAGGGACTCTGTTTGTTGTCTTTCAACAAACATTGTTCTTTCGCATTACGATTCATTTCAACAGCTTTTTTTAGACCACATTTATTTCTAATCATCAGGAAGTCAGTGTCTTAAGTTGTTGGATTTTTTTTAAATGACTCACACAGATGCAGCACATGAAGACGATGGCGAAGGAGCCCAGGATTCCCGCTGTCCCAACGATCCAGGTGAGACGCAGGAAGAGAATGACCCCCAGGATGTTCTGCATGCAGGGCAGGTAAACTCCAATGAAGGTTCCCATTTGGGAGACCTGAGGGTGGACAAACACACACACATGCACATAAATGGGATAAATGAAAAGAGGAAAGGATGACATGGGTTAGTGGGAGGAAGATAGGTTTCCAATGACAGCCCAAAATATCATCAATTACACTATCCTCTGTGTCCTTACTTATCCCATCACAAACGATTTTAGAGGATTTTGATAAGTGTCGACCTGCAGTGTGACATTTTAACTATGGGCCAAAACTGAATAGGTCAGAGCAAAGCGTGGATGAATGAATATGGGCTGAGGGAAGAGGACATGCACGAATATTAGATCTTATTAATCTAATATTAATGTTAGATCCAAAACCAGCATGGTACAGTTACAGTGTGCATTGAACCACACTGTATAGACGGGCAGGACAACAAACACACAATCATCATGTGAAAGAATATGTTTATATTATTTCAACTTTTAAAACGTACACACCCTTGTAAATACTGGTCATGAGGAGATTGCCAACTTGTTTAGCGCAAAGGTGGAACCCAAAGGTTACATGAGGCTTCAGCATTGCAGCTGATCAAATTGAAAGAGATCCTTGCTGAGGGCAGAGGATGTCGCACCTTGTTAAGTCCTATCTGTCAAATTGTGATTTGTGATTCTACATATAAATTTTGTATTGATTGACAATCCTTTTAGTAAATTCTCTCTTTTTGTTGCTGTGCCTCTGCTGAAGCTCAGTGAGGAAAACATACCCACTTAACTTGGACAGTTAGAGCCTCATCGACTTAATGAGAATGGGTGTTTTTAAACACAAACGAGGCTCTACACTTTGTTTCACGTCACTTAAACTGAATTTTCAAAGAGCAAACCTTTCTGCAGAAAGTGTAGGGAAAAGGAACAATTGCAATAACGCTTTGAATATACAGGATGAAAATGGGAAACTTTAAATGTAGAACATTTTACAGTGTATTGATCGAGTTATGTGGTGTGATTATATATTTTTCTAATCATGTATTCATGCAATTATTATATAAAGGCCTATTTTATATTTAATATATTTATTACTATCTAAAACGTGGGGGTCGACACACGCAGCAGTTTAAAAGTGTAATAATAACACCACAAAGAAGCTTTTATTTCCTATCAAGTAATTTTTACAAGCTTGTATTTAATAGTGGAGGGCTCTTATTTTGCATGTTGGCTTGACTTATGTAATTAAATGTCACGTATGCATAACCTGCTCAGTCTGAACTTCCTGTTACTGTACAGACTGAAATACAAGTCTGTGGATTCGCTTTTTGTATTTGATTTGTAGGCGTTAAGATCAAAAAGTTCTTTAACTAATTCAGAGTGGAAACAATTGTTTATTATTTTCAATTTGAATTATTTTAGTATTTTCACTTTTAAAATTGAAATTAAGGAAAAGGAAAAAAAAGCTAATTTACACTGAAATTTTAATTTACAGACAAACTGTACAGCAGGAGTTTCCTGTCCTGACTCTCTGCAACTTTTAATTTCACTCCTAGTGTAAATAAAGTGTGAAACAATAATTTTACCTTTTTTGATATTAAATTATGTCATGTACTAACATTTTATCAGAATATGTTACTATCCACTGTCTCTTTTGTAAAATCAATTTGAACAATTTCCGCAAGCGAGAGAGAGAGAAAAAAGACACCAAAAATACACCAACAATGCCATCCTGACATCGCTCAGGTCAAATATTCACAAATGTAACCAAAGTAACAGTATTATCGTTGCCCTCTGCAATAGTACCAATATGCATCACACAACAAATACATCCCTATAGTAAAACCAGAGTGTACGTACCATTTTTCTATAAACAAAAACCTCCGCTGCACTCCACTGATGTGGATGTCCAAATCTCCCACATCTTCTCCCTTTTTGCTACTCTCTTCTCTCTCCACTTGCCTCAGCGTTACTCCCCCTCGCTCTCCCTGCACTGTCTGTCTTTGCTCTTTTCAGTCTCAAGATATCCCTCTGTGCACTCTTAAAGACAGAAAAAAAAACGGCTATCATTCCGGGGGGCGGTGTTAGTGAAACATCATCAATGCTTCTACACAGAGTCCAAGCTCCCCACTGTCTTTTACCCAAAGACTCTGGTTGTTCACTTCCAAACAAACGACAGAGAAGGGAAGTGTTTGTTCTACCAGAAGCATGTTCTCAATGACATTTAAAGCCTGCCTCACTGTTGCACACGTTTAGTTTCTACCACCAGGACGGTTACATTAGAGTACTTAAAATGTTCTGGGGGTGGTTGGATTTCAGTGTCCACCACTCTGAGAGGATGAAAAGGCCTCCAGATGGATTCCATTATATTCTGCATTATATAATAGGGCTTCACCATGAACGACACTATTGCAATATTTGAAAAGGAAGCAACAAACTGCTTGAGATTTGCAATATAGCGTCTGGAAATAATACAATTAATGACTCTATAGCTGAGTCTGAAATCATTCACTGATCACTATATAGACCAGTAGATTGTGAATTTGCCTTGCATTTGCCAGCATTGTGCTTGTGGCGTTGATGGTGAGTAAAATGGCGAAGAGACAGGAGGAGAGAGGGCAGCATGTCTTAGCCTTCTCACTCTGGAGATTCTACTCCTTATTCTTTTCAAAAATATTTAAAGACATGTTCATATTCACAGGCCGGTTTTTAAACAGTCTTGTTTAGTGTACACCGCTTTCCAATGGCATGGTTTTTATTTTATTTTTATGAAAGGCTTGAGACAAACCTGCGAGTTAAATATGTAATAAGAGCAGAGCCGCACAAACAAGTTCATGTCTACATTTAAACATGGTCATTCAAAATATTTATGTAGTGTAAAAAAAAAAAATTTGAATTGTATTTTGGGATTTTGCACTGGCCAACGTTGTTGAACTTCATAATCTTGTAACAATGATGTAACTAAGAGTTCATTAGTGGGTTTTTATTTTGCAGAGGAGCTCATTATGAGAGTTCACTATATAGAAGTCTCAAAATAGTGAGCAGGGGGAATGATAAATACTACATAAGATACAAAGACCAGGTTAGCTTAGCTTAACATAAAGACTTCAATGGTGAAATTGACACAACTGATATATAAAAGCTCTCTGGTAATTACGTTAAAATTATATACTCTGCAAATGCAGTGCACTGAAAGTTATCTTCCTATTCCCTGCTTATTTGATCAAATCGGTGTGTTCAGTTAAAATCATTTACTTTAAGTGTTTAAAGAAACATTTTATTATTTTAAAAGGTTAAAAATGTTACTAATCTGCATGCCTGCTCATTGTAAAGGGGTGGGGGGGTATTTACCCTTTAGAAACAGAGAAACACTGTATAGACTGTATGTGTTTGCTGAAACAAAACTTAATTGTATTGAACAGTTGGATTGTGTTATCAAAAAGTTGCAAGGATGAAGATGGACGTGTTTTTGGCCATTCATTTGTGGCTATGTAACACATATGATTCCAGACTGTTACGAAGAAACTGAAATGTCTTTCATACATATTAACACACATACACTCTTTCTCACTGTGCGTCAGTGTCACACTTTCTGACCCTGTCAACCTGCCGGAGATCTGGTGCGCCAGGAACCACCTCCACCCTCCGCCTCCAGCTGGCGCTCAAACACTCTCCTCCTCCAGTATCTCACACACGTCTCAGTGTCTGGATCTCCGAGTCTGAGGGGACGTTCGCTGGCCAAACTAAATCCTTGTTTTTTCAATCTGGCCAACCACTGTGCGTGTGAAGGCAAACTGGTAAAGGGGAGCGTATCTGCTACATACATCTTTCTGGTTCACAGCTGCACTTTGAATTTGAGCAAAGGAAGTGTGAGCTTACAAGAATATAACAAGTCAATAGTTGAGATTTCAGGTCTGTTTTTTTGCCAGGCCATCTATTTGCACAACAAACAATAGCTGAGCTTGTGACTTTGTTTGTGTAAAGTTACATCAATACTGCTGTTTTATGGGTGCCACAGAGAACAGCGTGTCAGTAATCAGTTGATGTATGTTTGGTTTAGCTGCTAATGTGTTCTGCATTTGTTTTCGGTGAGTCGGATTTGTTTTAACGGGCTGCCCACACTGCTTTCTCAGTTGTGTCACATGAAGCTCAAGTGATACAATATGGATAGATTTTTAAAGGTCATAATGTCTTGTCTCTCACTTTGTGTCTCAAATTATCTCTGTTCTTTCTCTTTTTCTTTACTCTTCGGAGCAAAACAGCAGTAAAACACTCAGTGGAACATTGCAGTGGTTTAACTATTTCATTTCTATACAAATAATGAATGATGATAAAAGAATCAAGAGTTAATATTTAAACAAAGAAGCAGTTGGACAAAAGAGGCTTAATGGAGGGGTGCGGTGCCTTTTTCAAGTGCCACCAAAATGTTCATTACTGAACACATACAAACTAACCTCTCTCAGGGTTGGCTGGATGGAACTGCTTATCTGTGGTGAGTTGTCAGATGGTAGTGGTGATGATGCTACTTGCATCTGGCTCTCCAGGTTTAGGTCATTCAGAATTGAGTGGAACTGAGTCTTTGCAAAAATCCGAATTGGTAAGTGCACATCTCCTTCTAACGGAAAAATCCTTACGACGTGCCTACAGTTTATAGAACTCGAGCAGAAGGTGGTTGTTGTACCCAAGGTTTGATCTAGATGATATTTCTCAGCTAAATGATTGTGTGTTGTAGGTTGTCAGGCACATCAGCTGGTTCCACATTAAACGGCTTAACACAGTTCCTTTTGTTTACTTTTCATGTCCTGAAACTTCTCGCCAAATGCCTGAAGGACTGTTTTGCAAGCTCACCAGCATACTCATTTATCATAGCAGGCTTTTCTTCTTGGAGAGTAGGGAAATGCACAGTGTTTGCACAAAATGCACAATTTTACTTTGTCTGGTTCTAGCTGGTCCACAGCAACAACAAGGCTTCTTCACAGATTGTGCCTCTGAATGACGTCTCAGCTTCTGAGTTATCAGCTCGCTCGCCACAAAACTTGCTTGTGCAGCGTTGTTTCAGTCAGAATGTAGTCTTGTTCAGGCTGCTTGACGCTTGAAATTTGCTTCTTTCATCACTGCAACCTCATCTACACAAACTAGCCACACTGACTTGTCTTTTACTTCCACAAAAAACATAATAATTTGTCCATATCTCTTGGAACGTGTGCCATTCTGCATCTACTTCATTTGAGACAATCGCCAGCTGTTCTTTTCTGAGGTTTATTCCTTTATCGAAAAAAGCTGTAATGATAATTTATTAGCATTTCTGAGTTGCATTTTGTATTTATGAATGGACTCACAGGTTGGCTCAAACTGGCCAGAGGTTATCCACCCCTAGCTATTAGTATGTAAAGGAAACCAGGCCTAATTTACTTACATTTTTTTGTGTGAGTGTGAGGGGCCCAGCTATCGTCTGTCTACCAAATTAATATTTGCAAAATTTGATTTCTGGAGAAAGACGTGTAAAACCTGCAGTCACACCAAGCTCTTAAAAGTCAAAGCTAACAAACCCTAAAAAAAGATCATTAACCCTTAAAATCATATACATCTTCAAACTTTCCACTGGTATACAAAAGAATTCATCTGTACCACGACAGTGACCCTCCTGACCCCATCCTCGTTCTCTGCCTCCTCGTGCTCCCGGACACCCTGGGTCAGGTTGGTGTAGTTGGCCAGCTTGCTGAGCAGAGATGACACCATCGGGTTACTGTCCATTTCCTCCTGCAAAGAAGCAATGAATAAACATAGAAAAGTTAAAAGTGTAAAAACTTCCTTAAATTAGTAGGTTTGGTTTTCTACTAAAAAAATATTTTACTGTTTGTTGATTTACATATGCTCCCTAGAACAAAATATTTTATAGCCTGGGTATTGAAAAGTGCCCCATAAAAATAATAATTATTATACTTGTGCTTGTACTAATATTATCTATATATTTTCATAATCATCTGTTACTCTAACTTTGGAGTAAGCCACTTCACATAGTTAAAGTAAAAACACAATAATAAATGCATTATATTCAACATGAATTTACTATAAAATCAGTCTAGTGGAAAATTCATGCATCAAATGTTGAATGTTTGTTTATAATTTACATTCTGTGAAATATGTTTTTTTTCTTACCTCAAACAGGGCCATGTTCTTGCCTTCATAATAGGTTTCTCCATCGTTGTCTGAACTGATGAATGGACTGGATTCTCTCTGATTGTCATCTCCTAGTGAAATACACAAAACAAACGTCCACACTATAAGACATCTATTACTGATGAGAGTAACATGAAGAGAACATGCAGCACGATCATTAAGTTCTGTTCCTGTGTCATATCTGTAGCAGCACTAGTTGTACTGTATTGTTGCTTTAGTACTAGCCCTAGAGACAATAGACCTTTAAAACTCCAATACTGTACTTTTATCTAACTGGTGGTTGACAAAAAGTGAGAAAGTGAAGTGTGAGAAAAAAAGTGGGTTGAGTCAATGACACACTTTAGCTATGGTTGATCATATATAGACTGCAGATGGACGACATGACAGTCATGACAGTCCCCAAAGGGTCTTGATTGCCCCCTGGTAGCTTCCTGCAGTGTAAGTCATGAACCTTGTCTCCTCCGTGTTAGTATATAGCAAATGGAGCTAAATAAATAGTACATGCCATGTAAATTCTTCTCAAATATGTTTTTTTTGGTCATTTTGGGTTCTTATCACACAGATTGTTCAAGTGTACAATGATACTTAATAACCTGGGTAAAACGTCTTGCAATTGGTCAAGGAGGCATATAGGCAGGACCTTGACACCTCGCCTCAATTCCAAAATCAAAGTGAAGATGCATCGTCCATCTTTATAAACAGTGGTAGATCATGTTGGATCATTTTCAGTTATGTTATGACTAAATAAGTAATTATCAGCAATGCTAGGTAAGAGTTAGCTTGGCACTATCCTGATGAGCTAACATCAACATTGTTATCACTAACACTTGTTAGCTTCGGTGAGACATAAATTTAAATTTGCGGATAATTAAGAAAGAAATGTTGCGCCAAATACAAATTGAGTTTATGATTGTTTTTTGTAAATTTAAATGTAAACAGTAGTTCATAATGATTAAGATAAACATTTAACAGCATAGTTCAATACCTAAACTATATTGGATTTCCCAAAGGTGTTTATAGGAATTATGTTATATTGCAATTATGTCAGACACCAGACTATGGGTACTGTCAAATGAGATGTGACTCATACCTTCATCCAACACCTGACCACACCTGACAGAAGAGAATCAGCATGGAATCTAAATGACACTTCATTTAGCTACTTCTTCTAACAATTTTGCATTAGAGGGTCCAACACTGTCTCCACAGACTAAGGGACAAGTGTTTCAGTTTTTGGCAGACAAAGCAAGGTTCTGCCCACAGTTCAGCCTTTCACTAAAACCAGCTCTTGTGCGCACTTACAAAGACAAGCATCATAGAGTAACATGAAGACGCGCCTTTCAAACCGCTGCTCAGTTTGGTTTGTCTTGCCCCCGGTTGTCATGCAGTGGTCTCAGCCTATTAGATATGGTATATTATCACACTAGATCACACTGTTGTCGGCCCATCTTTATTGCCTTGAAGAACGCAAGGCCTAACAGTGGTTCAGCGATCAGTGGAGAGCATTTAATAAAAAAACAGTGTACTGTGGATGCACATGACATGGAGAAGATAGTAACAAAATGTGGCATGCAGTGATGAGCAGGAAAGATTATTCAAGGCAGATTGCCTTTACTTTAAAACAAGCGCAACGGATCTTTGTGGAAACTCTGACACCTGGTGTGCCGAGGTTAAGGTCAGTGTTAGATCTGTAATCAGTGTGTAATTGGCGACATACTGCAGTCACTATGCATCCATCCTAAGCTGCTGATTCAATTGTTCTGGGCTCATGAATGACGTAAGAGGCAGAACACTGGAAATACCCTAACCCTTCCTTTCATAGATGACTATTTACTCATATTGTCTCAACACATCATCTCACAGATAGCTTGTGACACAGCGTGATGCAAGTACATTTAGTCTTAAAAAACAAGTTCAGTTTGATCAGGGTCAGGAAAATGGCAGCTTAAGTCGTGATCCCTGAAGTGTACATAATCCTCTGTTTTCTTTTTTCCTTTTTGTCCTACCTGTCCCGCTGCAGTGTGTCACAATTGCCTCTGAAATTATTTTTTTCAGTTCTGAACCAATACATCTGACTGTTTCCTGAACTATACCTAAAGAGCACTCTGGTGAAGCAGCACAAATAAACATGGTAATCAAGAGGATCTGAAATAAGACATTTTATATCAGAATAGGCAAATTCAGGAGCCTCTAACACATTGCAGCAGAAGAGGTTATGCTCATGTTATTTCTGTAAAAAAATTAATTCCTGAAATTTGTGGGCTACATTAATGATGACAAGAAAAAGCATCACTAACATGTACATTATAATGACTCTGTGATCAATCTGTACTGTGAGGGTTCTAGTTCTCTTCTTTTCTGCAGTTGGTCTAAGTCTGCAGTTGTCCTAATAAGGATTGCTGTGCAATAAGAAAAGACACCAAGCTGCCAGATGAGGACAACAAAAGTTTGTTCTTGCTTGGAAAAAGTATGAAATATAGAAAAAATGAACACAGCTCAAATATGAGACAGGAACACTCGTAGGATAGACGACTACAGTGTATCTCGCAGACAGTTTGCTTGCAAAGATTCCAAAAAGCTTCTTGTGCAGTAATCACAATAACCAGCAGATGTCCATATATCATCATGTATTACAGCACAGTGTCTCAGAGGCTCGGTTCATCAAGTACAACTCTGTAAAAAAACGTTTAGCACGCAGCAAAAATGATTAACATATGTGAGTGAACGCCATGATGAATTTAATTTATTGTAACAGCCCTGTAGGTGTGTTCCTTCTCAAGAGAGATGAGTCATTATTGATTCTTTTGTATCTTCCGTGCCTTTTGTATAACTTAAAACATGTAGGACCAGTTGAGTTGGTAAACATCACTGTATTGATCAAGGATGCCTCATGCTTTTTTGGGGGTAGTGAAGTAAAAAAATGACTGCTGCCATTTAGAGGTAACAGTAGGACGTGAAATGTCAAGACTATGTTGCGGCAATTACTCAGTAGATTTAAAAAGACCTACGTCATGTAGTGGGTTTAATAGATATAATAAGTAAGTAAGTAAGTCAAAGGCCACAGAGTCAATGTACTTGTAGCTATTACCCTAACCATGCAAACTAAAAGGAAACAAATGCTTGTGTAAAACTGGACTGTTGAGGCATTTGCATGATTGACTAACTGGGTAAACAGATCTTTATTGAACTAAAAATAAACTTCCTTTTGAACACAGGAGAAGTGCTGCTACTGGCAGGCAAAAAGATGGAAACAATGCTATATATAATGATTAACATCCTTTTCCTCTTTACAGTAGTGAGACATGCCTGGAAGTGTTCAGAGTGGAAAGCCAAGGGCAAAGGACACGACGACACTGAGAACAAACACAATCAAGACATTTGCAGTTTGTCTCACATTATGATCACATTATGATTAGAGAGCTGTGCTAGACTTTACATGTGTGTATGCTAACAGACACACCAGAATACAATTGTCACACCATTCAAGGATTAGTTACTTATTTTTCCACAGTGACGTCTTTATACTGCTATAGGGTGCTAACTGCAGAGACGCTCAGGGGGACTAACTATCTAGGGATGAAATTATTACCGGTTTCACTGTATACAGTGGTGAAATTCCAGATAATTATATTGTACCCTTTAATCTTTAATTACTGTAATTACCGTGTTGATTTGGTTGATACAGTCCAGCATCAACCAAAGTCAGCAGGTTTTCAAGATGCAGCAAGCACTGCATTTCTTGAGTGTTGACACAAATGGCAGATGGAGCGTCAGGGAAGAACTTATCTCTGGCCATAGCTAACAAATCGTGTCTGTTAAATGCTGATGCTATTTTTTCACGACAGATTTGTCTGAAATCTGCACTTAACATAACAAGTTGTTCGATAAATAATGAAATACATCATTTTTATTGATAATAAATATTATGTCAGTCTAAAACTTGATAAAATTGCTAACGGTATCAGTAATTCATTAATTAATTAATAATTGTGAATATTTTGGTCATTATAATCATCATAATCAAAATGTTCCCACTTTTTCTTCTCTAAAACTATCCATGTGGTGGTAGAGGTTGTAGGTATTGTTGTGATTATGTTGCTGCTGTCACAATCCAAGATGTTGATTATTATCATTATTATTAAATTAAAAAACTGAGCTTTTTTCAAGACTAGCTCAACCTAAAAAACAACCCTGATAAGTAATAATACTGTACAAGCGGAAAGTGGGACAGCATGAAACATGATAGGCGTTACAGGTCATTGAATTAGAAAATGATGGTACTGAGATATTATTGTTTATACTGATGGCATCTTGTCTACTAAGCACAGTAAGTGTCCTCAATGTGTCCTTTTTGAGCACGGTATGTTCTGTGAGTTCTGCTTTTACCAAAAAAGACAAAGAGTGGAAGGTACCACTGTGGTGGAAATAATTAAGCTCTCTGCAAGAATTATTTGGTTTTACATTAAATGAAACATATAAATACTACTCAGCCTGTCAGTTGTGTAATTGTTCTGTGACTATGGAGGAGCTTTAACAAAAGCACCCCATTGAGTTGCATTATGGGAATTGTATGGTCTATATTGTAAATTCTCCTACTCCATGAATAAGTGTTACTTAACCAAAGTACCCATTTTACATCTCACCGCAATTCTAAATGCTACTATACTTAACAGGAATAGCTTTTAGAATGACTTCTTCTGAGACAGCTCTTTGAAAGTGTAGAAAAAAATAAGTTTTACATTCACAAAATCTTGCTCTTCTGAGAGTATTTTACATGATTTTCTTTTAAAACTTGTATGAAATATTCTGGAAATGACTGACTTTTATTTTCACTTTAATTTCCTCAAGTTAGCACTGAAGATCAATCCCAGATACCAACACACTGAGATCACAGTATTCCACAGTCACGTGCTGTTTTGAGGAACTTTGGCAGAGAGAATGGTCCACTTTAGTGAAAACCCCAATAACTCACTTGTGTTCAGACAGGTGTACAGATGTGGTATAAGACCAGACATTACATCATCAGATTAATCATTTTCAAGTGTATGCACATTCAGAATAAATCTTACAACACATCATCATCATTTCCTTCTAAAGGAAAATACATATATCTAACCCATGAGAAGAGACGTCTCATCACTGGAGTTCAACATCTGACCTGAACTGCAACATTCTAGCAGGTTGTAAACAGCCTGAACACAAGCACACTGATTTACTGCTTGTTAATAACTTGAATGGTGAGATTTGTCCTTGTTTACCTATTTTCTAAAGTAGACTACAGTGGTGAGTTAATCTATTCTCTGGAAAAGGTACATTTAAACCTTAAAGCTTGACTAATTCATATCGAAGAAGCCTCATTATTTTTTCAAATACATATTATATGTAAAACAGATACAATCTTATGAGAGATTGCTTAATGCGCTGTAAATGTGAACTTATCTAGACATTACCCAGAGGAGCCGTATGTGTGAACGCAAATGTCTGAATCAGTTGAACCGCACATTATAAAGACTTTTATCTTCATAAGCCTGAGAACAAAGTCTGTGTAACGTTTCACTGAGCCAAAGTATAAAAAGAGCAGGTCATCGTCTGGAGAGTTCCAGGTGTGCTATTGGCGTTTCTGCTGTGCCATTGAACATTCTTTCTGAAGAATGAGCTGGTACAAATCAATTTGAACCTTTATATTGCTTTAGTGTGAAATGTTGTCAATGGAGTTTGACCTTTTTCGTGTCATTAGACTGTAGGCACCTGGGTGTTGCATGCTCACCTCCAGGCTGCAGAGCAACATATGTTCTGGCTCTAGATAGAGACAAAAGAGAGAAAGTCTCTGGAAAAAGTTATTATATCTGACCAGTGAGCTCCAAAGACACCTGGAGACGAGAGCTGAGTGAGTTGCAGCAAAAAGACACCCATCTGAATCAACCTGAAGTAGAGAAGTCTTGGTTTTCAAACAAGATTGGAGAAACTAATCACCAGCTGCCTCAAGGTGGTGGAGAAGGTCAGTCAGGCCCTCGAGAGAAAAATTGCCCATGAGGGAAAAGGCAGAAGAACAGGTTACCAAACTTGTGAAAGAGAAGACTTCAGAGAAAACTAAACTAATTTGCCTCTTCCTCATTTGAGGAAGGAGAACTAGGAAAGGTATAGGAAGGAGTCCACGTCCATCTGAGACTCCTACATCTCAGTAGCTCATCAGCCTTAACCATCATCCGCTGTCTTGTATTTCAGGCAGCCAACTTGAGCTTTGCTGCTTCAATCATGTGACATACATCACATGACATACCTCACTCTCCACAATCATCTATAACACAAACCCACCCTCATAGGCAGACTGTTTAAGCTGAGAAAATGTCCCATCACTCCCTTTGCTTGCCACTGCTGCTGCATCAGTCTCGTTGCCAGTTGCTTCAGCCCCTCCATCCTCCGACGGGGGGTACTTGCTCTTCACTCCCATCATATCAATGTAATTATATCAGGAGTGATTAAGTCGGAGCCTAGAGACTATCGCTGTTGCAATAAACATTTGAACACGAGTTGTCTGACTGAAATGCATTTATTGCACTTGGTTATTTGTATTATTATTATTATATCCTAGGATTTACACATTTTTACTCATTTTATAAAGGTATCCTGTCTTTCTTGAATAGGTTGCCCCTTTTACACAGCTTGTTCATGACGGAAATGTTGTCCCTTTATTTCTACTTTACTGTTCTGTTCTATTACTCATGATGTAAAACAGGTGCCATCAATGGCCAAAATCACACACTAGGCAGCATCTAAGTATATAACGTGCCTCTGTCATAATCTGGCAACCCCATTTACAGTGTCTGAGCTGCCCCCAGCCTGTTTCAGCTAAAGATAAACTTACTTTTTGATTTGTTCTCAGTTTTTATCTGTAAATAGAAAGTACCCATTAACGCATATCTTGGTCATATAGTTCGTTATTCTACTTAACTAAATGAGGCACTGGCTAAATCCATTCATAAAGCAGACTTCCCGCAAGATAGGCTCTTCCCAGGAGTAACTAGCTCAGCAAATTCTGTCTCAACCAAGTGGCAACCTATGGTCTCAACTTTTTACTGGTGCTAAACCTAAACAATAATTAACTTTAACCCACTGAATGCATTCATTGTCTTGATTTCATTATGAATATTACATTTAGACAGACAACTAGCAAAACAGAGATATGCATAGATAAAGATAAAGATGGCCTGTAAATAATTAACATACGTATCTTAGGCAAACAAGTAAATGGAGCGGAAAGCAGATGACAGATTATGTTAAGTTTGTTAATTTTCTAAAGGTAACGTGCAGAATCAACATTTTCAGTTCAGCAGCTGGCTTTACAACATATCTTGAGTTTCACATTGTGGGTTTTATACTTTTACAATAGGCAGCCAACACTGATGATGCAGTGATCTACACTATCAATCAGAGTTACACTGACCTAATTTCAACAGCTCGCAGTTCCTCCTCCCTGACACCACTGCAAGTTCAGCTGGTTGACCCGTGTCACACTTACAAACTCACTGTGTGTTTGTTCCTGTGTTGTGTGAAGTATGTGCCTGTCCTAACATGCATCTGACTATTTGTGTCAGCGTGCTTGTGTTATTACACAATGACACATCATACCTGCACATTTTAACCCTTGACTTTATCCCATTGCATGCTGGGACAGGATCAAGCTCACATACGACACCAAACAGGAAGAAGAAGGTGTTCTAAACCTAGCTCCCTGAGGATATAGACTTTTATATAAGCTTAAGAATGTATTTTGTCCTACCTTGTAAGTTGTCCTCATTGTCTTCCTCGTGAAAGATTTTGTCCAGACTGACAGCTGCTCCTGCGTTGTTGCTGCTGTCCTTTGCATCCTCCACTGGCACTACAGTGAAATTAGTGGGCATCTTGGCTGTTTACTTTCCCGTCAGATAGTAAGACAAGGTCTCAAGGGGCAACTGCCCGGGGTGGCTGTTGAAAGCTGTTGAACATTTACTCCCACAGAGAGGGGGGGAAATAATTGAGTCAAATGGAAGAAGTAGAGGATAGAGCCCTATCAGGGTCCTGCTGAAATAGTTTAAGATTCAGCTTGACCACAACATGGCACAAGTCCGTTGTTTCCTTTTCTTTCTGTAATGTGATCCAGTACCCTCAGGGTGAAAGTGCCGCCTCCTGCACATGGGGCAGGCCAAAGTCCTCCTGTGTCTCTGTCTCTCTCTCCTTGTTATTTTCCCTCTCTTTTCCCCACACTGCCTCAAGACTATTGCCCCATGTGACCGTCTATTTACCATATGAACAGAGCTGTATTCCACATGAAGAGCCCTGCAGCTCCTCCCTCTGCCCTGGCCGTCCCACTTCACTAACTCACACCTTTGCAGTGCCAAAAGGTAGAAAAACAACCTCCAAAGTATGTGGGAAAGAATCCAAATGATCAATAAAATCCACTTGGACTGAAATAATAATCAGCTGCCTCATATTTATCCAGGTTCAAGTCTTTTCTCGTCAGTTTATGTGGCTGGTGTTATATTCTCTGAGCTCCCTTCAGGACTAGTTTCCGTGTCTGGTTTGCTACAGGGTGTTACCTTTCCCACAGTGCATTGTGGGTAGCAGTGAAGTGCTGATGTTCAGCACAGAGTGGCACTTCACACCCTCATGTGTACACGCATTGTTCCAGCAAGGGAAACACCTTGAAAACGACTTTCCTCTGTGTTCTGAGCACCAGTGAAGATTACAATCGACAGTCACTGGGGGTAAAGAGTGAGCTTTAAATAACTATGGACACAAGTAAACAAGAATTGTTTTTAGTTTGTGGGAGGGGTCAGTCTATTGTCGCCTCTGTGCAACAGCTAGGACATTTATCTTTCTGTCTTTAAAATCATATTCAGTAGCCTAGTAGAAGTGTGCATACTATGCAGTATGAATGTATAATATCGCTGTTATAAGTTGAGTACCTAAAATGCAGTTACATTAAATATGACTGGACTCCATTTGAGCATGCATTTGTTGTTGTTGCATAAATGATCCAGTGATCCTTAAAGAATGAAATAGTCACTTTGTTTTACCTTGTATCTAATGTATCATCAAAAAATAGCTTCTCTCCTGCAACCTTTCTTCTAAGTGGTGAACCTTAGCCTAATGCCAGGTAGATACATTAACTGGATTTTGTTATCTTTGTTTAACTTAACTTGTTCTGCATTACCTTATCTTAACGTTTGGCTTTGATATTTGTATAGTGAGACTTTGAGGCTATCTAAGCCATTAGTTTTGTTTTTAGAGCTTAGTTTAGCTTATTTCATTGGCTGAGATTCTTTTAAACTAGATTAACTAAACTATTCCCGAAATGCTACAGAATAACTTAGTTATTAATATAGTGTCTTTTGTGGAGCAGTAACTGGTGACATGATTATCACAAGTGGTGGGATGTAACAAATTATATTTACTTTGTTACTGGACTTTATTACATTTTTTACCGAAGAAAATTTATTTTTAGGTCCTGACATATAGCATCAGCAATTATAATATAATATAAGTAATCAATAATCAGGGAGGTAACATTAGACCCTGCCTTCTTCAGTGTACCAAAAATTGGATTGAAGAGGCCACCACTGCAAATCAACCATTAGATATAAACAACATCCATGGAGATATCAAATGACAGTCTTATACTATCAAAGTCTTTTCTATCAAACAAAAGTACAGTAGCACCAGTAAACAAAGTTATTATAATTTCAGTGCTTTAAGTAGATTTAAAATCAAGTACTTATATACGTTTACCCAAGTAGAAAAGTTATGTGGTACTTTTTCTTTTACTTCAACTGCACCATCAAACATTTTTGAGTATAATCACAAATATCTATGAATGATGAAAATTGTTCAAGACATTACCACAATTTATTTTTGCAGAAGGAATAACAAGATAATGGTTTGTCCACATGAGCCCATTTATGCACACAGTTGGTTCTTTGTCATCTCAGCCTTGTATTTCTAAACTAGTTTCACC